>NC_056749.1:352242868-352297868 GCF_019279795.1 Protopterus annectens
GGGTTCATCGTATGCCTGGAAACAAAAGTTTAGGTAGAGTGGGGCAACCCTGAGCACAAAGTATTGGGGAGTATGAATAGCAGATTCCAATCAGTCTCAGGTAAATTACTGGTATCAGAAATGAATGCTGGTATTGCATTTGTGGTCATTACTGAAGCTCCATGTATGGCATGAAATGTAGCCACTACTTACAACATTTTTTGTCAGATTAGAGGATGGCACCAGATGGCATCAGGCAGAAGAACAGCTAGGTACACATACCTTGGTCTTGAAACACCCCCCCCCCCATCACGCATAGCAATGTTGAAAGACAGTGAAACAGATCTGCTCTATTCAGCAAGGATCCTCATGCCAGTTTGGATGTGTATGTTTACAACCAGCTATTAATGCATCACTCACTTTTTAGTAAGCATGCATATCCTACATTGACTAGGAAAACAATAAGGAATCAAAATGCACATATTATTTAGTGTGCTATTACCCAGTAATGGCAGAAATGTCATTTTACCCAGGTTTAGTAGGATGCTACTGTTATCGCTAGTGATGAACAGCCTTCTAAAAATAGTAAAAATATCATGATGGAGATAAAGGGCTTTGGAAACTCAGGTCTTTTTTTCCCAAATTTTTTATTGATTTTCCAATAACAATCATTTAAACAACAAATTATAATAAAACTATATACAAATTTTACAAAGGCCTCAAGCACTGTATAAAATGTTATAAATGTAAAGAAGGGTACAATATTCATTCATTCATACTTTCAATATGACTAATTTGATGGAGACAAATCTAAATTCAATGACTGAATAAGGGATGAAACTTTTGTCCAGGGGTTGTTAGTCCATTTTCTGGGATATATTTTTGCTTCTTTAACTTTTATTTTCATCGACGCTACTTCAACTAGGAGGATCTTGAAATCTTGTAAGGTTGGAATGGAGGATGCCTTCCATTTTCTTGTAATACCTTTTTTGGCTACTGCTAGAATTGTCCAAAGAAGATACTCATTTTTGTTATTCAATACAATAGATTCATTTACATTAAGAAAAACGAATTATTTTGATAATATAAAGGAATCAGTAAAGATGGCTTGGAGAAAATTTTCAACATCATTCCAAAATTTCTTAATGCAAGAGCAATCATAAAAGCTATGAGACCAATTGGCCTTGCATTTTAAAGAACACCTCCAACTCATCTCCTGCTCTGAGGAGCTAAATCTAGCAATCTTACTAGGCATGTAAAAACCTCTATGCAAAAATTTCCATGAGAAAATTTTCCATATTTGTAAGTTAGGGGTTAGTTTAAGAGAATGTAAAATTTATGATTTATTCGCAGACGTTAGGGACAATGTGCAATCTTTAGTGATAAAATCCCAAAACCTCTAATTAGGAGTAGTCTTATAAGTAATAATAATTTTATAAGTTTTTGAAATTAAATTTTTCCGATGGAATTCACCATGAAGTATTTCATTCATAAGAGTTATGCATTTAGGTGGAGAACTGAAGGAAGAACTCTGTATTGTTCTGCATAAGTCTTGAATAAATGGAAGCAGCCTATTTAGAACTAACCAGTATGATGATGGTAGATCATATTCTTTGATCAGAATTTGTGTATCTATGGTAACTAAATCTTTTGTACAATGTAACCAGCATGTAATTTTTTCCTTTCCCAATAACTGAGTGTATCTAAACTAATATTATCAAAACATTTTTTTGTAGGTTTAAAGGTGAATATAAGCCGATCCATATTTTAATGTCACTATTATTATTTACAAAGCTTTTAAAGGACTTATAAATACAATTTAAGTAATCTAGATTAGTGAATTTAATAGTATTATACTGTATATTAATACAAAGTACATACCAAAGCTTGTTACTTAATTCACTTAATTGTAATTTTTTATTAGTTTATTTTCATTTAGGATGATACTTGTATGTAGCATTTTCCAAGCCGAAGAGTATTTGGGATCTGTCCAATTTAATATTGTTTTTAGGTTAGAGGCTTTGATATAGGATTCTAAATTTGGGATATTTATTCCTGCAAGCTCCCATGGTCTGATATGATTGGTTAGAGCTATTCTATTTTTTGGGGGTACCATAGAAATTTTAATAGAGTTTTGTTTATTTCTTTTAAATGTTTTTTACTGGGTAATACAGAAACAGAAAGAGCTATGCAATTTATTTTTGCCAATAAGATCATTTTAATTAATTGTAATCTATCTTCAAATTTTAGATGCAATTTATTCCATTTCTCTGTGAGAGTTTTTAGTGAGTTTATAATGTTTTTATAGTTTGTGTTTAAAGTTAGTTCTATATTTTCACATAGGTCAATCCCTAGATACTTCAAAGAAGAAACCTGTTTCCCAATTATTTAATTATTGGTTGAATTAGTATTATCATTAGAATTTTTTTTTTATTCAAGAGCATATGATTAGATTTAGAACTACTAATTTTAAGGCAAGAAATATAGTAATTTTTTTTGACTAGCATATCTAATTCTTGTAAGGATTCTTCGGAATTTATTAAAGTAAGCAAAATATCAACTGCAAATAACATTATCTTGGAATTAAACTGATTATTTATATTTAGGCCTATAATTTTAGTATCTGACTGAATTGCCAAAGAAAGAGGTTTTATTGCTAAAGCGAATAAAATTGGTGACATTGGGCATCCCTGTTTGGTACCTTTAGTAATTTTAATTGACTCTGATACAAATGGACCTAATTTTACATAAGCTAAATTATTATAATAAATATTTTTATAAAAGTAATGAATTGAGTGGGGAATTTATATAATTCTAGAATTTTAAAAAGATAATTCCAGTTTAATGAATCAAAGGCCTTCTCAATATCAAGAGTGATTATAAGAGCCTCTTGTTTGTCTCTATTTAGAATAGCTATAGTAGTTATAATTTTTTGAATATTATCTTGGGTATGTCTGTTATAAATGAATCCCATTTGGTCCTCTGAAATGAGATGAGTTAATGATTTTTTAAATCTGTTAACTAATATAGACATTAATAGTTTATAATCATTGTTAATCAGAGAAATTGGTCCATAAGATTTGCATACATGGGCGTCTTTATTTTCTTTTAATATAGGAGTAATTAATGAGTATTTTCACGAGGGAGGAATTCTGCCTTGTAAATAAGATTTATTTAGGGCTTTATGTAAGAGTGATATAGCAGAAGGTGGCCGAAGCTTATATGTTTCATTAATAATACCATCAATACCTGGTGATTTATTATTTTTGCTTTCCTGAATTTTACCAATAATTTCCTTTAGAGAGATTTGTTTCTGAATCTCATTAATCAAAGTCTCTGGTAGATTCTTAAATACCGGGAAGTTCAAGCTGTGTTCTGAGAATTCATGTTGAATGTCTTTGTTTTTGTACTGTTCCGAGAAGTGATACTTAAAAGCATCCAAAATATCACCAATATCAGAAACATTTTTTATTATTTCTCCCTTCATGGAATATACTCACAATATTATTTTCAATAGAGTTTCTTTTCACTCTCAGTGTTAAATTATGCATGTATTTTGGAGATACAGAGAAAGAATTTAATGTTAATTTTTCTAGGGCCAAGTTGGTTTTATGAGTTAATGTCATATTTTTGTTTAAGGATTCAATTTCTTTTTTCTTATGTGGAATGGTTCTAGTATTATCTTTATTAATTAATACAATTTGTTTGTGTATATTAGATAATTCCGACTCCCATTCCTTCATTTTATTATTAAACCATACAATAATTTACCATATAAGTAGGCTTTCAATGAATCCCAAAGTATTACTACATTTACTTTGCTGGTTAAATTTGTATCCAAGAAGAATTCTATCTCTGTATCAAGCCAAGGTTTGAACTGTTTCAATTTAGTAATATATGCTGGTATTCTTTTTGTGAAAGATCATTTTTTTAAAATCAGTTTGAAAATTAAAAATAAGTGCATTATGATCAGACATAGGGCATGGGACTATTGTAAAGCATGATATTTTTGTTTTTAGATATTGGGGTATAAATACTTTATCAATTCTGGTTTGAGTCCTATATCTAAAATCACACTGGGAAAATTCTAATGAATTATCATTTCTAAGATAAAATAAATCAAATAACTTTAAGTTATCTACCCATTTTTAAGATTTTCCCTATAGGAGTAATATGAAAAGGTCTCTTATTAGTAGTTTCTGAGTCATTCAGTAAACAAGTAAAATCTCCTCCTACAATCAAACTACCCTTAAAATTGTTAGTGATGAGTTATAAGTGCTTTTTAATTGTTGTTACCCCAATTCCTGGAAACCAATAGACATTGACCAGTGTCCAAATTCTATTTCTAAATTTTATTGTTATAATTGATAAGAGTCCATCCTTATCTTCATAATTATACAAAATTTGAGGAGAGATAACACTTTTCCTCCATAGTGTTAGAACACCTCTGGTCTTTTTGGTAAATGAGGAGTTGGATAGTTTTAAGTATTCTTTCGGGTTCCAGCTAAAACTATCATTTATTTTGAAGTGGGTTTCTTGTAAGAATATTACTTGTGCTTTATTTAATTTCAAATATTTTAATAGGTTGAGTCTTTTCCCTGGATTATTTAATCCATTAACATTTAAGGAAAGAAAAATCAAATCCATCTTATTTACTTAATGTTTTAAAGTATAATAAATGTGATAGCAAAGTAATCATAATATTTAAGATTTGCACACCCTTCTTGGAAGAAATATATTTAAGCAATAAGGTGTTGTTTCCCAATGTAAAATACAATTTAATATCAGACTGAGACCTAAAAAAAGAAGAAATATTTAAAGCTAAACTTTTAACAATCAGTAAATCCATTAACTGACATGGAATGTAAAACATTCCTAATCTGACAGGAAAAAAAAAACAGTCAGATTAACTATCACTTCCAATTTTTGGAATGAATTTGCCCAGCTTGAGGCTCCAGAGTATATATTTTATGAAGTTCTATAGATTAATTGACATGAGCGAACATCGATATACTGATGTAATATATAGTTTGATTGTATCTAGTGCAATTAAATCTCACTAATAAGCCTTTGTTTGATTAAGAAATACATATCCTCATTTCTGTATGAATTATTATATAAGTGAAGAATTAACAATTTGATAATAAGCATGTAAAGATAATATTTATCAAAGTCTCAAGAGCATCTGGATACGTAAAACTTTCAGTAATTTAAAGATAGATATACATAACAGTATTAATCAGGATAAATCAATACAGTATTAGATCAGCTTTTAAAGTATTTATAGTAATAAAAATTACATGTAACTAATTGCCAAAGCATTTTTCTTACTATGAGGTATTATGTGATTGCCACTCCTCTATATAGTAATTTCACATATTTCCTTACTGCTACAATATTACCATAATATAAACATGAGCAGGACATATGGAAATGGAATATATATTTACAAATGGTGATGGTTGACAGAGGAGATACTACCCAAGCAGTTCCTATGTATCACAAACTCAAAAAGTTCATATAGCCATGGAAAGATTCCAACAATAACTAATAAATATAAATTTACTTTCTAACAAATTATGCAAAGTTTTATATAAAGAAGCATGTCTTAATAATACATCAACAATTGAGTAGTCTTTACTATTGTGAGGTTACATTTGGTAGAGTTAACAATATCAAACACATTTAAATGTAAGATTCATTACTTATTCAAGCAAAACCCTTCTTTTTTTTCTTTTTTCTTTCCTTCACCTTTTTCCCTCTTTTTGTACATACATATTTATTTCTTTCCTCTTTGTTTATTTCCTCTTTCTATTCCCCTTTCAGTTTCCTTTTAATGAAAAGAAACATTTGCTATATGGTCCTTAGCATTATCATTACATTTCTTATATATTGATTTGAACATTTGAACACTGCATAGCGAGTCTTTTGCTATAACATGCTTGGACTTCAACCTTTTACCCAGGTCAGCCTTGGTGACCTAGTTAATTGCAATAATACTGTGTTTGTGTATAAACTTTGTTCTCATCATAGTAGTTGTTTCCTTTTATATATATATATATATATATATATATATATATATATATACACACACACACACACACACGCGCACACACACACACACACACACACACACACACACACACACACACACACACACACACACACACACACACACACACACACATGTTCATAATTCTCTAGGGCTTTAACATTTTGAAAATAGCTTAACTTCTTTATATACTAACTGCAGAATGGAGATTAAGAGTAACATCACTGAACATGGTTAAGCAGAAATTTATTAATATCTTAAATATTTGTGCCTCATGGGCCTGCCCTTATAACTGTTGTAATGTATATTTCCACAATGGCTCCTTTGTAAAGTACAGCATAGTTATACCAAATGGAGTAAATATCACAAATTAAAACTGAAAGAGCCTGAGTCCAAATGTGAAGTGATGATACTAGTAAATGATTTTATATGCTCTCTGTGACTGTCCTTTCCATTTAACCCACTGAGAGATTTTAAGCATGGGTAGTTTAGATGTGTTAGAGCCATTTGTAACTAAATATATATGCTATATTCTACTAATTTGTCACCAAATTATTTCCTTGACATCCAGGACTGATGACAGATGTGTATACTTGGCATGTTTAGTTGAGAACAAAACATTATACTTTGCTGCAAAATGTATAGCTTTATCAGACTACTACTTTAATTAAAATAAATTGCCCATGCTGTATAAACAGTATTTACTACTGACTGCCATTTACATAATGAGCAGACTCTGTCACCTTATAATGGTCAATATTAACTTGCAAATGAAAAAAAAAAAAAACATTTCAAATAATTCACATCTGACTTAGGATATTTGGAAACTCAGTTCTGAAGCAACTGGATGCTCCCCTAACCAAGTTCTAACTGAAAGAATCCAGTACAAGTGAGTTAAGAACAGTCTTGGCAATTGATCAGTGGGTGAACAATTCTTTTACTAAAATACATCAGAATGCAAGACAGAATGTAACATCATGAGAATCAAAAGAGTAAAAAGAAAATCACTTTTCTGAAGTGCCTAAAGGCTTGGTAGGCCATGCCTATCTTTGCTTTCTAAAACTCTACTAACTTCAGAGGCTTTTGGCCTGCCATAACACTAAATGAGTTTAGTATGGCATTGTCTGTTAGCAAAAAGAGTTCTACTTAATTTCTGTATAAATAAACATTCCAAGTGGCTTCAGTCAGACATAGTGTCTTAATAAACAAACGCTTCCACAGCAGCTCATTAATCTTTTTTTTCTAACCAACAGAAGCCTCCATAGTATCCGGGTGTTTTCTTTCCTTACAGCTTTCTTAACAAAGAGAGCTGCTTTATTTTCACCGTTATTAAAACCTGCTATGCAACCCTACCATAGACTGATTAACTGGCTCAGATTACTCCATTTTTTTAAATAACTCACCCTCTAATTAATGTAGAATAATGTACATATATTCTGACACTTTGGGGCTATGCATCTGCCCTCACATAGCAGCTGTGTTGCATTATTACACACACACACCCCCACTTCAGACCCAACCAGAAAAGCTAAGGCATAAATATTCTGCAGGGTATCTTCACAGCAATGCCTCATTCTAGGTCACTGTTTGAGTGCTAATTATTGGATAACCTACATTTCGTCTATTTATTTGGATACAGCTGTATAAGGGGAACATAATTCATGAGTATCCTGAAGCGTCTGCCCAGTAAATAGCAACAGAGTGTAGGCACTGCTTACTTAACATGAAGAGACTTTTCCATGATGTTTTTTGCTTCGTACTGGGAGGGGGTTCCTGCTTAATAGCAAATGTGATTTTCTTCACCTGTGCTTTTCTGGGCAGCACAGCTCTGATCCTAACATCAGAGGTATCAGCGTAGACAATAAAGTCATTTTTGCAGTCAGAGGTGATAAATACGGTCTGTACACAATAGAATATCTTTCAATCTTATGAATACATTCTCAACTTTATTAGGCCACTTGATTTTTATAGAGGCTCTTGCCTTAGTCAGATTTGTCTGTGGCTTGGCTTTGTAGTTTAGAGTGAAAAAGCCATGACAGCAACCCAGACAGCTGGAGCATGACTAGTATCTAGGGTGCTAAAAGAGCCAGGCAGGATAAGTGCTCCAAATCTGTCAGATTGCTAGGGCTTCTCTTGTGCACAGCCCTCTTCAGGTCACCCCACAGATTTTCTATTGGGTTTAGGTCTGGGCTGTGGCAGGGACATTGCAAAACTTTAATTTTCTTCTGGAGAGACCATTCTTTTGTTGATTTGAATGTTTGCTTGGGGTCATTGTCGTGTTGAAAGGTGAAATTCGTCTTCATCTTCAGCTTTCTAGTAGACACCTGAAAGTTTTGGGCCAAAAGTAGCTGGTATTTGGAACTGTTCACAATTCCCTCCACCTTGACTAAAGCCCCAGCTCCAGCTGAAGTAAAGCAACCCCAAAGCATGATACTGCCACCACCATGCTTCACTGTGGGGATGGTGTTCTTTTGGTGATGCAAAGTTTTTTTTTCCACTAAACATACATTTTGGAATTGTGGCGAAAAAGTTCAGCCTTGGTCTCATCAGACCATAGCACATTTTCCCACATGCTTTTGGAAGACTTGATGTATTGTTTTGCAAATTTTAGCTGGGCCTGGATGTTTTTCTGTGTAAGAAAAGGCTTCCATCTTGCAGCCCTACCCCATAGTCCATAAATATGGAGAATACAGGAGATTGTTGTCACATGTAGTACACAACCAGTACTTGTCAGAAATTCCTGCAGCTTCCTCAGTGTTGAAGTAGGATTCTTGGCAGCCTCCCTAACCAGTTTTCACCTTGTCCTTTTATCAATTTTGGAGGGATGTCCAGTTCTTTGCAATGTCACTGTTGTCCCATATTTTCTCCACGTTATGATGACTGTCTTCACTGTGTTCCATGGTATATCCAATGCTGTGGAAATTTTTTTGTATGCTTCTCCTGACTGATACCTTTCAACAATGAGATTTGTTCAATGCTTTGTAAGCTCTCTGTGAACTATGGCTTTTGCTGTAACAAGCATCTGAGTAAATATCAGGGAAATCCTACTAGGACAGCTGAACTTTATTTAGGGTTAATCAGAGTCTCTTTAATTGATGGCAGGTGTGTACCCAAGAAGACTGAATGTTGTAATTAAATCAAAAGGTGCTTCAACAAAGTATTAGTTTAAGGGTGTGCACACACAACAAAGTAGTTTAAGGGTAGTAGTTTTTTATTTTTTATATTTTTCCCCTAACAGATTTGTTTGTTTTTCAATTAAATTGTACAGGTTATAAGTCACATTAAAGGTGGGAAAAGTTTTGAAATGATTTATTGTAGTTTCATTTTTTTATATCTCAAAAACCTGGCATTTTAGTATGGGTGTGTAAACTTTTTATATCCACTGTAATTATGGCACCAATGCCTTAGGCCTATTTAAAGTACTCTTTTTTTTTTGCTCAAATAATTTTTATTTGTTTTTAAAGAAAACAGTAAATTAGATTACAATTCAATAATAATGGTTAGAACAATAACATTACGTACAATATTTACAAGTGGCTCAAAGAAGAGAAAAAAATAAAAATTCAAAGAAGAAAAAAGAATATTCAGTAAATGCATTCTTATCTCTTATTTTTTCACAAATCAACAAAAGTCTATGCTTCTTTGAATTCATATGATGGAGATTGTATCCATTTGTGATGCTTCAATGAGTGTAAGTATTTTATTCCAAGGGTTATCTGTCCACTTTCTGGGAAAAAATCTTTCTTCCTTGACCTTTATCTCCTTTTGCGCAGTTTCTTTCAGTAGGGACAAAAAGTCTTCAAAACATGGAAGGGTTGTGGATTTCCATTTCCTTGTGATACACTTTCTGACTACAGCCAAAATAGTCCATAAAAGATATTGATGTTTTCTGTTCACAACTACTGTTTCATCTACATTCAGGGAAATTAGTGATTTTGTCAAGACAAATGAATCATTATAAATGGCTTGGAGAAATTTACCAATTTCATCCCAATCTATTTTAATACAATCATAAAAAAATTGTATCCAATCTGCTTCACAACTTAAAGAGCATCTCCAACAAATAACATTTTGTGTAGAGTTGAATTTAGCTACTTTGCTTGGAGTGTAAAAGGCTCTATACAAAAATTTCCAGGTGAAGATTCTCCATGTTTGGACATTAGAAGTTTGTTTGATGGAGTATAATAAGTTGTTTTTACAATCATTTGAAATATTTGTTGTTAAACCTTTAGTTATAAAATTGCAAGTGTTTTGATCAGTTTTGATTTTGTAAACTATTAGAATTGTATATAATTTGGAAGTTGAATTTGGCCTATTATAATTGTTATAAATCAATTCATAAATATAGTTTATGAATTTTGGTTTAGTTTTAAAGGGTGAATCATTAATAATTTTGCATAAATATTTAGAATAAAGTAAAATTTTTTGGAGACTTGACCAGTCCATATTTGTTATATCATATTCATTTATAATTTGATGACTACTTGATACTTTAAGATTGTTTATACATTGGATCCAGCATATAAAGTTGTTGGATTCCCAATTAGTGAGTGTGCTATCATGAGTTTTCTGTTTAAATTTTTTTGAAATATTAAATGGCAATAATAATTCAAACCATAGTTTTATGTTAGGATTTGAATTTATAAAAGTTCTGAATAAATTATAGATATAATTTAAGTATGTTAGATTGGTGGGTTTTGATATGTTATTTTGAATATTAATACATATGTGCCAAAATACATTCTTATGGATGTTCAAACATTCATTTTTTGTTAATTTGTTTTCATTTAAAAAAATAATCATATGCAGGGTCTTCCAAGCAGAAGAGAAATTTAAATTTATCCAGTTCAAAACTAATTTAAAGATAGAGGATTTGATATATGTCTCTATGTCTGGTAAGTTAATTCCTCCTAATTCCCATGGTCTAATGTGATGAGAGAATGCAATTCTATTCTTTTTTTGGTAGCATAGAAAATGTAATAGAATTTTGTGAATTTCTTTTAGAATTTTTTTAATTTGGAATTATAGGTATAGCTTGAGTTATATAATTTATTTTTGGTAGTAATATCATTTTTATTAGCTGTAATCTGTCCTCAAATTTTAGATTTAATTTATTCCAGTTTTCTATATGTGTTCATGTTAAATTTAAAATTTTATTATAGTTTAGAGTCAGAGTAGTATCTATTTTATCAGATATAATAATTCCTAAATATTCTAAAGAAGAGACTTTTTCTCCGAGTATATGATATTTTCTCAAGTGAAAGTCCCCTCTTCTGTTTAGTAGAATATGCTTTGATTTAGATTTATTAAAACAAAGACCAGAATTTAGAAAAAAAATTCCACTTGAATTTCTACTTCTTGTAAAGATTCTTCATTTGGAGACAAAGTTAGCAATATATCATCAGCAAACAACATAATTTTAGAATTAAATTGATTGTAAGTATTTAATCCTTCAGTTTTTGCGTCTCTACATATTGTTATTGCAAATAGGTCTATTGATAAGGCAAATAGAAAGGGAGACATAGGACAACCTTGTTTAGTACCCTTAGTTATTTTGAAGGCTTCTGATGTGAACGGACCTAACTTTACATAGGCCAAATTGTCTTTGTATATATTCTTTATCAAATTAATAAAATTTAAAGGAAACTCAAAAAGTTCTAAAATTTTAAATAAATAATCCCAATTCACTGAATCAAATGCTTTTTCTATATCTAGTGTAATTATGAGAGCTTCTATATTATCCCTGTTCAATATCTCAATAATGGTTAGGATTCTTTGTATATTGTCATATGTATGCCTGCCATAAATAAAACCTGTTTGGTCTTTGTTTATGATTTGAGTCAAGGATTTTTTAATTATTTTAACTAATATAGTCATAAATATTTTGTAATCATTATTTAATAGGGAAATCGGTCTATATGAACTAATGAGGGAAGAGTCCTTAGTCTCTTTTTTTATTGGAGTAATTAATGAATACCTCCAGGATGGTGGAATTATATTTTGAACTTGAACTTCATTTAGAGTCTTATGAAGTAAAGAGATTGCTGAATTTGGGAGTATCCTGTATAATTCCATTGCTATGCCATCTATTCCTGGTGATTTGTAATTTTTACTCTCTCTAATTTTGTCATTTATTTCGTTAAGAGAGATTTGTTTTTTTATATCAATTTTTAATTTTTCAGGTATTTTATTTATTACAGGATTACTTGTTTTTAATCTTATGAAAGTAGGTTTGTTATTATTGTTTCCATAATGATTAGTATAATGGAATTTAAAAGCTTCTAGGATATCATTTATATCTAATACTTTTTTATTACCTTTCCCTTTATGGACAATATTTGTAATATTATTTTCCATATGTTGCCTTTTTATTCTCATTGCTAAGTTGTGTAAGTGTTTTGGAGATGCTGAGAGTGAACTAAATTTTAATTTTTCCAATGCCAAATTCATATTATGAGTTAGAATTTCATTGTATTTTTTATTTAATTCTTCAATTTCTTTTTTTTACTTGGGGACTTCTTACATCAGAAGTGTTTGCATTAATTTCTGTTATTTGTTTTTGAATGTTGTACAATTCTGATCCCCATTCTTTTGTTTTGTTTTTGAACCAGGATATAATTTTACCATATAAGAAGGCCTTTAAAGTGTCCCATATTATTATATTATTTGTATTTTCAGTGCAATTTGTTTCTAAAAATATTGAATTTCTGAGTCTAACCATGGCTTAAATTGTTTTAATTTAGTAATGTAAGCTGGTATTCTTGAAGTGAAATTTAGTCTTTTGAAGTCTAATTGTAATTTAAGGATTAGAGAGTTATGATCAGAGAGTGGGCATGGAATGATAGAACATTTTATTATTTTCCTACTTAAGTCTGGAGCTATAAATATTTTATCTATTCTTGTTTGAGTATTAAATCGGTAATCACTATGTGAGTATAATAATGAGTTAGGTTCTTTAAAATTAAATGTATCAATTAATTTTAAGTTTTCTGTCCATTTCTTGAGGTATTTTCCTGTGGAAGTGAGATGTAAATTCCTTTTATTAGTTGTTTCAGAGTTATCTAGAATACAATTAAAGTCTCCTCCTATTATTAAGATACTCTTATTTACCTTATTAATTAGTTCTATTTGCTTTTTAACTGTGGATACTCCTATTCCAGGAATCCAATATATGTTTACCAAAGTCCAGATTCTATTCTGAAATCTTATTATTACAATTGATAGTAATCCCTCTTTATCTTCATAGTTGTAAATAATTTGAGGATTAGCTACACTTTTTCTCCATAGAACTAAGACTCCTCTAGTTTTTTTTTTATATGAGGAGTGAGATAGAATTAAGTAGTTATTGGGTATCCAAGTAAAATTGTCATCAGTTTTGAAGTGAGATTCTTGTAAGAATATAACTTGTGCTTTTTGTAATTTTAGATATCGTAATAAGTTTGATCTTTTTATTGGATTATTTAAACCATTAATATTTAAAGAAAGCAATGTTATGTCTGTCATTTCTATAGATAATTACATTATAATTTTGAAAAGAGCCATTGTTAAAGTTCTTTCATTGTTGAAGATTTGTGAAGATATATTTTTTTAAAAAGTAATTTGAATTGAACCTTTTTCTTTCTTTGATAGTTTAACAACTGTTTCAGTTTGGGCCACATAAAAAAATAAAGAATGAATAATGAAGTAAAAACACATTTTATTTGAATGAATAATAACCTTACTAAACTATTCCACAAACATGACGTGCTTAGCACTCCTAATCTGATTGATCTAATAAGTTCAATCAGATTTTCCCTCAGGTTCGTCAATCGCATGGAAAAAGATATGCAAGGTTGAGCTCCATTTATTGAAATCTTGAAGGTATCCTAAAATATTTAAATTTAGTAAAAGAGCAATTCAAACACTAAAACTATGTTCCTTGAAAATTCAGCAAGTCAAAATAATTATTCTTTTACTTGAAGTTATACTAATATTTGGGTATTACTTTTTTAATAAAGAAAGTATGGGGATGAGCTTATTTATATTTATTTTTATTTACAATAGAGGCTTTAGTCATGTTAAATATGTTAATAATCACATAGGAATGCATCATACTTTCCTTATGATATAAACAATATGAGTTATCATTTAATGTTTTGTTTATACTTTGTTCTATTAACATCTTAGAATATAGGTGTAGAGGATATTCCTTTAGCTTAAGGGTACACTTGTTAATTAAAATCTTTATAACATTTAATAACCAGTGTAAGCTTATTTGGTATAATTGCAAAGTCCATTTACATAATTAACTTCATATGCTCAAATTCAAAGCAATCCACTTAGGATATATAGGTTAGTTCACCATTTGTGTAGATATTTCTACTCCATCATCATGTTGTAGTTAATCGTCCAAGCATTTCCTTCCCACTCTCTAGTTTTTTCTTTATTTTGTCTATGTGTTCTAGTCTTTTTTAAAGAAGGTTACCACCTATTTGTGTCTCCTATGGTCGTAATCATTCCTGATCTGAGTCTAGATTTTGAGCCAACTAAGGTAAATGTATCTATCATAGTTCTTTTGTTCCTCAGCAGTTTTAATATATATTAGAATATTTGTTTGTCTCCATAGTAGTTGCTACATTAACAATACACTCTCTAAAAGTTGATCTGACTATTAACTAGTCATTTGTTTATTCATTCATTAATTATAGTGTCTCCCTTAATGTGAATTTATCTAGGTATTTAAACTGAAATGCCCATAAAAAACCTCTTACTATAAAATAACAGTGTCTAAACAGAATGTTCACATGAACTGATTAAAAGTCATAACATTTTAGTATGAGTTCTACAAACTGTTAATAGTTGAATTATGTCTTACATACAAGGCATCCTGCGATCCAGTTACTGATATATTTACTGAAAATCTACTAATAACAAAAGTCATTAGATGTTTTTCTGTAGGTATATCCATTTCAGATTACGCAAATAAGATGCTTTTAAGTGAGCATACAGTTCTTATGCACATCGCTAACAATATTAATCTAGATCCTTTCATTAGAGGGCAGTTCACAATTACTAGATTAGAATAAATCAGTGCTTCTTCCTTCTATTGGACAGCAGTGAGATACTCTTTCATGATATTTGTCATGTGTTCAGCTGTCATTTCCTTAATATTCATAATAATTTTCTGACTGAATATTCTTTTTAACTTTATCATCCAAAACGAGCAGCGGATGATGATTAATACACAAGACATTCGTTTTTGTATTTATGGAGCGACTCCGGCTGTGAGAAGATAGCTTTTTAATATTACTAAATTTAGTTTTCATGTACAATAGTAATCAAATCCATAAACAAATCAGCTCCCACAAGATAGTTTACATTAAATCATAATACCATGAAAGAAATTAAGCCACCTTCGTAAAGTTTCAGCTGTCAGTTACAAGATGTTCTCACAAGGAATATCTGTACTGAATAACATTTTGAAGAAAGAGAGTAAAGACAATCTATGTTTACTATATTAGATAACACATTTTCCTTTCTGCCCTTTAACTATCATTCAGTTTATGTTTTAGGGGTCTTATTGGTGCAATAGAGATTAATCTATAAAAGAACTGCAGTTCGAATCAATGTTCATTTTTATTTTCATTTAGACTGTCATGATAACCACTGTGGGAATGTTCGAAGCATATGATTCACGAACTTAATAGATGTTCTTTGAATTCACTCTGCAGTGTGTTTCATTTACAACTGAATAGTATGTCAGACCAACTTAGTGAATATAAAGAAACATTAGTAGTTATTTCAGAGAACCAAATGCCTTTATTAAATGTATTTCTGTATGTTTATCCATTCCAGGAAAAATAAAGTAAACTACTTTTAAATGAGCATATGGTTCCTATATATATATATCTCTAATATCATTAATCAAGCGCCTTTCATTAGCGAACAGTTTACATTTGCTAGTTTAAATTGGAACAGTATCTCTTCCTTCCTTGAAACAGTAGTGTAATTGTTTATTCATTGAATAAGTCATGTGATCAGTTGTCTTTTCCATAGTATTCGTGAATTGTTACGATTAATAACCTGACTATGTCAAGGGCTATATGTTATCTGGGAGCAGGTAGTTCAGTCAATGGTACTTGTGTGACATAATGTCACAGACTAAAGTTCGAGTCTGGTATTGTCAAACATTTCTACTAATAGCATCCTTGTGATTGTGTGATTGCTGAACTTCATTTGCAAGAAAGTTTTTTCTTATTCCATGGTCGATTTACCATGGGGTTAATATATCTGGCACTACAAAGGAATATGATACTGATAAAAAAAAAAAAAAAAAAAAAAAAAAAAACTTACTCTCCCTTAAACTATTCATTTTTGTTTTTATTTTTAGTGATGAACCCTGTTAATTTCCCATAGCATATTACCAGAATTTTTCTTTTGCACTTTATATACTGATATGAATCTATAGAAGTATGATTTATGGTTCTTGTTTGCCTATATGCAGCCTGCTTGATACTTTATAGAACATGCAGTGGCTATGCATACATTCGTTCAGCAGGAAGTAAGCTGTTAATGTTTAGCATCATAATAAAATTGCTATTTCCAACATCAGGCAGACAATATGCAGGGAAGCAAACTTAAATGAACACATATATATTTTTAAGCCAGGCAATTATAAATGCAGTTGGAATGTGTATGTATGCTGTCGTACTATAACAGTTGAATTTGAATTACAAAACTGAGATATTTCTTTTAAGAAGCTTTAATAAGCTGTGCTCTCATTTTTCATTTATTTATCACTCCAGTGAGCAGTGCGTTTGTAAAAATATTCTTTTTAAAGGTCTTTTCCATCTGTTGTTATTACTACTGCTTTATATTGTTTGTTTGAACTACACACCTTCAAGAAATGTAGCTATATTCTTTACGGTGCAGGTCAGAAGATCATCCCTCTTTAGAGGTGAAATGCGCAGTAATATATACATTTGTGTTTTGTTTGCATTTATCATATTAAACTCCATGTTAAGAACAAACAAGTGATGCAGCAGTTAGCATTGCTGCCTTATATTGCTTAGTCCTCTATTTTAGTTCTTTCTTGGGGCATCTTCTGTGTAGGTTCTGTACATCTTCCCTGTGTCCACATATCTCTATACTGAAGGATCTAGTTTCTTGTTAAAGTCCACTAGATTGCCCTTAAGTGTGTGCTATATAATAATGATTATGTGTGAGTATCCTGGGAAGAGTTAGTACCCCATTATTTCTTCTGTCTGCCAGAATGGGGCATGCCTACCCACTAACCTTGTATGGAATTAAGTGAGCAATTGAAAATGAATGAATATTATGTATAAATATTCTTTAACTCTTATCGCTTAAAGCAAACTGTCAAGAAAATCACTGTGGGAGTGTGCGAAGCACACCATTCGAGAACTAAGGAAGTGTTCTATGAATTCAGCATACAAACATGTTTCATATATAACAAATAGAATGCTGGACGATTTTAGTGAAGATAAGGAAGTAATAACATGACTAGAGAGCTCGAGAATATATTTTAAAGCAGTTGGCCGCTAACGGCTCTTTAGAATTTTAAACTGCTAGTAGGCAAATTATTTAAAACATTTTCTCCCACTCGTGAGAAAATTACAAGTTCAAGAAGTGTTTATTTTAAAACGCATTATAAAAAGTTGGATTTAAATTATTAAAATTTTACCACAGTGACTAGTAATCATCATGTTAATAAGTATGGAATAACACTAACATTTCATTAAGATACTAATGCTCTATGAGTGAGAGTTTAACTAGGGAAGAAAAAAAAAAAGCCTCCAAGTAAACTTTTCAATTACATAAGACTATATAACTCAAACATTATTACATTAACATATAAATTACGATACTTTTCTTGAAAAAAAAAACTATTTATGTGTCTGAAGTGTATTGAATAAGAACTTTATGAAATTAAGGCTATCTATAAGAATCATACCTTAGTTAATGCTTTGAGAGAATTTGTATCATCAATGTTCTTAATGTCAGTCTTTTGCTTTTTCTTTCTCACATCAGTCCAAGTATTTTTTCCCGAGGTTCTCTTTAAGGAGGTTGAATTTGACCAATCCATTTCTTCTGGTAGTGTGATTATATTGTTGTTTTTAATGAAGGAAGTGGCTTCTTCGATGTTATTAAAAGTTCTCATGCCATTATTATGATGGATTCTGATTTTGGCAGGGTATACAAGTTGTGACTTTATTCTATTTAGTTTTAGGAGTTTCAGTAAGGGCCAAGCTCTCTTTCTTTGTTCTAAGACTCTTGCTGAAAAGTCATTATCAAATCTTATTTGGGATTGCTTGTAAGTAAACGGACTTTTCCTCCATGCAGATCTCAAGATCAGTTCTTTGTCCATAAAAGACAGAAATTTAACCACTATAGATCTTGGAGATGACTTTGATGAAACAGGAAGTGGTTTTCCAATGGCCCTGTGTGCTCTTTCAAATCCATAGGATAAGGCCTCTTTCAGCTCTAAGATTTCAGGTAACCATGAATTCAAGAATGAGATGATGTCCTCTCCCTCGGACTTCTCTGGGATTCCAAAAATTCTTATGTTTGTTCTTCTTTCCCTTTTCTCAATATCATCTATTTTGTTTATTAGCCAAGTATACTGTTGTAGTAGAAATTCACTATGAAGTTCTTCTTCTTTTAGCCTTCCGTCGATATCATTTAGAGATGTTTCGATGTCTGACATTTTTAGTTGCTGTTGCTGTAGAATTTCCTTAAAGACATCAATTTGCTTTTGGCAATTTTCTTTAAGGTTTTCTATGTTTTCAGTGAATCTGTCCATCTTCAAAGATAAATCTTGAAGGGTGGCTGATATCAGTTGGATTTCTCTTTTCAGAATAGAGTCTGAGTGAGAGTTCTTGGAGTTGCTCATTTCCATACAGCTTAGTCTTCAGGTTTATTTGACAGTAAAATTTCAAAATTTCTTCTTCAAAATTGGTGGTTCTATTGTTAAGAGTTTCTCATATAAGATTTATCAAGAATTATTTGATTATAATAAGATTTTCCTGTTATTTCTAGTATGAATATGTGGAGCTCAAAACATTAGCTGCTTTCAGTTAGGCATTAGGCCTCCCTAATTAAAATACTCTTGAGATTCCTCAGTAACCCCATCTTCAGTATTTTTCTGGAGTTCCATGCTGACACCTTCTCTTTAGACTTCAAACATTCTGTTAATACTGACTATTTCTCCAGACGTTTGAGGCAGAGAAAACATCTTTGTTCTTTAGCACAAATTATTTTATTTATTTTTTTATTGTATTTGTTTTTAATTACCCAGGAAGTCAAAATGAGGACAATCCCTTTTCAGTAGAGGCCCAGAAAGAGAGAGAGAGAATCTTCATATTACATTTATTGGCATGAGCTAACAGTTAAAATACATAGAGCTAATATATAATTTAGGGGGTGATCTCCAATGTAAGTGCACTGTGTAGTATTTGCAGCATGTTATGATCATACACATCTGTAGAACATTCAACGTCATTTTACATTGTATGTATATATAATCCATTGTAATTTTAGTACAGAGACAGAAGATGAGGCATTTGCATTTTTTATCCAGATATTCTTCTGTAACCAGGAAATGAAGTTTGAGAATTTTAAAAAAAAATTAACAATTAACAAAAAAACTGCTCAACCTAGCCCATTCCTTTCCCAAATAGTGGTAAAAACCTGGTATAATGAACAGGCACCTTGCCATAATTTCTCTGGACAGCCTGATTGACACAGGAATACTGAGGCAATCTAGCAATTGCTTCATGTATACTCACAACCATTTGCTCCTACAGCAAATAAATACCCTATGTGAGAGATGTTAGTACGCTAATCACTTCTCTCATTTAACAAAAAAAGAGATACCAAACAGGCTGTCAGTGCACACACTTCTCCTCTCACACAAAATAAAGACATGAAACATAGATGCAAATACATGGAGGTACTAACTAGAAGTGTACGAAAAGTCCAGAGACCTCCCAAATGTAAACAAAGTGTACACACATTTATGCAAATAGAAGCCACTGCACTTAGTAACATGCACAAATGTGTCTCAACAGATAAGCCCTTAAGGTAAACACTTCTAAACCTAATGTCCTGGTCATAGGCAACTCCACAGTGAGGCAAACAGATGTTCCCCTCACCAGGCTGGACAAGGAGAAGGTCAAGGTCAGCAACCTGTCAGGTGCCAGGATCTGTCAAATCACATATGCACTCAAGTCACTCAACAACAAGTACCGTTATGACTTTGTCATAGTTCATGTTGCGGTGGAATAACTTGAGATGCTCCTCTCTGGACTACATGAATACAGACATGTCTAAACTTTCAGATTATGCATCTCAGGCAGGTATGTCCCTAGCCCTAGGCATCACTCTATCTTCACCTAGGATGATGCCACAGTATAAACAAAAAAATGATCGACTTCAACAATTAGCTTAGCTTCTGATGTCAGTGGAGGTTGGATTCAGTATCTGTCAGCCTGGGATGTCAAGGTCAACAGGTCATGCTGTTTGTCAGATATGGTTTGTACCTGACTCCGCTAGGTTTTTGGATACTGGAAAAGGGGCTTGCCTCCCCCATAGTGCCTTTTTAGGCAATGTCAAAATAACAAAATGTCCGATGTAAGAAAATCCACCTGAGGCAAAGTCAAGGTTCTGCTGCTTAATGCTAGAAGTCTAAATATGAAGCTGCACTGCCTGGAAGCACTCCACACCTAGGACAATGTTGACATCTGTGCAGTCACTGAGACATGGTTCAAAGCTGTGGAGAGCACCCAAGCCGTGCAAGGCTACAATGCCTTTCACATGTTCAGACCTCAACATGAGTGTGAAAGAACCAGTGGTAGACAGGTATCCATCTTCATTAAAGCCAAGTACACCTTAAGACTGTTCAAACAGTACGACTCTCTCAAACTACTCCATGTCCAATTAACTCCAGGCAAAATACCCTACCACATCATTGCTAGCTATAGGTCCCCCACTATGAACCAAGAAAAGCACACCGGCTACTCCAACTTACTGGAATAACTTTCCATATAGCCCAACATCTTATTCATGGGTGATTTCAACTATTCTTTCATCAACTGGTTGACATACACAAGTGCACACAGGCTTGCCCAGAGGTTCCTGGACTTTTGCCAGTTCAAATGCTCTGGAACAGATAGTCTTCACCCCCACAAGGGGCTCAAATGTCCTAGACATAGTATTCACCAACATGAGGAGTCGCTGCACTCCCCACTGTGTGATGCCTTCCCTGGTAAGGTCAGACCATAAAACTGCCTTGTTCAAAGTAACTGTTGGACCTGACATCCCTACAGAAACAAAAAACTGAAGAACTTTTTCAAAGCTAACTTCAGACTACTAAGCGATGGTATAAAAAGTTTTATGCCCTCTGTATTCACAGACAACAATGATTCCTATGCAGAGGTGTATTCAGATGCCCTGTACAAATACTTAAGCAACTGTATAGACTCAGCTATACTTGACTGAATCAAAATCAGGTCCTCCCAAAAAACAAGCCACCCTGGTGGACCTCTAGTATAAACAGGCTATATAACAACAGGAAGAAACTGATGTCTAAGAATAAGTGGAAACCTGACTCAGCAGAAGAAGAATTTGTTTCTCAGCTTGAACAAACAAATCAGAAATCTCATGAAATCCTGTAAAGCTAAGTATGAAGCTAAAATAGTAACCCTAACTCAGGATAATAACAAGACATTTTTAATTAGATCCAAAATCTAAAAGGGAAGGGCAAGCTATGTGCAGTACTGGTAATAGATTGTACCACTCACACTGCAATGGAGGAAGTCACCAACCTGCTAGTCAACAGATTTGGTGCAAATTTCACCCCCTTGGCCCTACCAACCATACCCAAAAGCATACCCAGCACCAGTCTTCTGCCTAATATCTCTTGAGATTAGGTCTTATCTGTACCCTCCAAGGCCAAAAACATGGCCTAGATGGGACCAGATAATATCCCAGTATACTTAGTAAGTAATCTAAAATGAGACCTAGCAGACACACACAGAATTCTCTTTAACCATAGCCTGAGAACAGCAACAGTAATCCACTTGCACAAAGGGGGGCCTTCAACAGACCCTGGGAACTATAGACCCATAAGTCTAACCAGTGTTAGAGGTCTGTCAAACATGATGATGGTCCTTATCAGCAAGGACATAGGTGATCTTCAAACTCCAGACCCAATCCAGATTGGCTTCATTAAGGGTAGATCTTGCTTATTAAACCTGGTGGACTTCTTTGAGAAAATCACCAAAGCCCTGGATGAAGGTAAGACAGTGTATAGCACCTATCGTGACCTGGCCAAGGCTTTTGACACAATCCCCCACTCAGGTTTCATTGAAAAACTCTCTTAGCTGGGGATTAACCATTATATCATGAGATAGGTAGCCAGTTGGCTCACAAACAGAACACATGCTGTCAAAGTTGATGACTCCACCTCTACCAGTAGACCCGTCACCAGTGGCATACTACAAGGTTCTGTGCTGGGCCCTTTACTGTTCAGAATCTACTTCTCAGAAGTCCAGGCTAAATTAGACAGCCTCTGGCTTACCAAGTTTGCAGATGACTGCGAGTCCCCCAGTGATGTTGACATACTACAGGAAGGACTAAAACAGACAAATGATTGGTGCCAAAGTCATAGCCAACTAAACGCAAAAAAGTGCATTATTATTCCCTTTGGCAAAGTAGAATTCCCCGCTAACAACAGTATTAACAATACCACCCTAATCTCAAACCCAGTGGTGTGAGACCTAGGAACACAGGTAGATAGCAATCTAAAGTGTGACCACCAAGTTTCCACTCTGGTAAGGAAAGCAATGCATGTTATGCCCATACCTCTCAACCATACCGCTTTCCTTGGCAATTACTGGTATTGAGATCCAAATAATGGCGTGCCACAAATTCCTGAGTGGACCCCTATAGTTCTGAATTTCCTGGCTTTTTTATTTTTTTTCAGCAATTTCCCGCTGATGTCATCATGTGCAGAGGCATACACGATGATGTCAACTTTGTGAGCAGCTTGCCAGCCTGTCAGAATTTGTCAGAGGGCTCAAGGGGTGTAACTAAGAGTGACTGACTCTTTGTTTATATTTATACAGGCCGCAGGTAGCAGCATCAATGTGTGCAAAAGTAGCATGTGCAGCAGCTAAGCTAATAATCTTCCTTCAAGTAATCAAGTCAAGTTCCAGAGTCAGTTTAGAGAGGGTCAGTACTGGACTACAGTTCAGAGGGAGCAGCAACAGTGTTTTTTATGTTTAATTAGTTTAGAGATATAGTGATTGTCAGTTGGCAAGGCTACCCCTTCCCCAAATAAGCTGTTCCTTTCACAATCACAGTGCAGCAGTGCAGAAGCAGTCTCGTCAGACTCGGGTCAGACCAGTGTGACCAGACTGGTCATGAAGAAATATTTTTCCACTTTTTCTTCCCCTAGCTCCTCCTCCACCTCCAGGTAAAGTTAAAAAGAAATTAATAAATTCAGATTCAGTCATATATTGTTTCAATAAAAAAGGTTGCGAACAGCAGTTTCTGGCTAGATACTATGTCATACATTCATTTTCTGTGAAATTATGGCATTGTATCAGTCACAGTCCTACCAGTTTTATGCTAAAAGCTTTATTAAGCACTATATCAGTTTTTTCCCAAAGTTAGCGTTGCTAAAGTCCTCAGAGTCATTTCCTATTGTCAAATCAGAGGGGTTTGGTAATCACTTGTCAAACAGCCTCCCACATCTGTATCTGGCCCTGAGAATTTTTTATTCATCACCATTTATAAATATTGAAAACAAAACCCCAGATTCCTGTTTGGTAAGGTTCTACTAGTAACTTCAGAAGGCCTTTCTCTGTAGCTCATATGTTAATAGTTTTTTCATTGTGCAATTATAAGAATGCAAATTAATTTTCTTATTTTTTTCTTCCATAATGAAAAGTTATGCAAACAAGCCCTTTGCAGACTGCCTTCAGTCTCTGTCTTTCATGTGACCAGTGACCCACGGTGCTTCTGTTGTTTTTACCTTCACACATGCAGCACGTTATGTTTCTTCCTCCGATATAGATAGTTAATCTCCTATGCTTTTTTTCTCTGTTTCCACACATATAATGTTTATCCTATGCTTTTTTTCTCTGTTTCCACACATATAATGTTTATCCTGCTATAGCTGCATTACTTTGACAGTTCTTTCCATACCAAGTTTCTACTACTGTCACAGTAGCAATGTGTTTTAATATCAGCAATGCAAGTTCAGCCAGTCTTTAGCCTTAGATATGGATAATGGAATGAAAAAGGGCACACAACTAGGTGTAATTTAAAACTGTATAGGATTGACATATAATTAACCTGCAATGACCACAAATGGTAAGAATGGAATTGATAAGGAACTCTTACATATGCTTACAGCAAAGAGTCAGTATTCCTTTAACAGTTACATATTCAACATATTTACTGTATATAGTAAACAGTGTTGAGTATGTTTATAATATGGTTTGTAGAAAAAATTCAGGTTTGTTTCTTCCTCATTGCTGTTGAAGTTTCACAGCAGGCAAGCAACATCACTGCAAGACTATTAGGGTGTTTAGACAAAGGTATAAGAAAAAATGGGGTGAATGGTTTATGGTGGATGCGCCATTTTCTGACAGTCACCTTTGTATTCATATATAAATGTAGTGCTGATGTTATTGCTTACAGAGCTGTGAGGAAGAAACAAAACTGGATGCATTACTACAAGCCACATTATAAAATATACTTTCTTATACTACAAGTATATTGAATATATAACTCTTTGCTGTAAATTGTAAAACCATATGTGTATGTATGTGTGTGTGTGTGTGTGTGTGTGTGTGTGTATATATATATATATATATATATATATATATATATATATATATATATATATATATATATCACATAATCAAATCACGGAACATCGAACGCTCAATAATCGAATACTGTATTGTGAGGGGCAGCACCCCCCCCCCCTGCTAAATATATATTCCTACTCCGAGGTCACACTACAGTGAGGAAAGGGCAAAATTCCCGATCATCACTGTAGTGTGACATAAATCCAGGAACTCTGATGATGTGAAAATTCAGTCATTTGAGCGTTCGCTGTTCCGCGATGTGTGTGTGTATTATATATATGTGTGTGTGTGTATGTGTGTGTGTGTGTGTGTGTGTGTGTGTGTGTGTGTGTGTATAGGATGTTGGTAAAGTACTTTGTTGTCAGGCACAGGCAACTATTATAGATATCCTTGAACTGTTACTGTGTTTGCAACTGTAAAAACAAGTGTGAGGTCTTTGCACAGTGGGAGTCGCATCTGTCTTTAAAGACTTAATTTTTCCAAGCACAAGGGCAACATGGATCTAAAATGACAGCATTTTCTGTTGTAGATGTCTAATGAAGCAAAGCAGAATTATAGATATGGAATCTAGCAATAAATGCTGTCTCTCATTAAAAGTAATTTTCTTGATCCTATTTCCATGAATGGAACAGTCCCCAAATGTTTTTTTTTATGTTTGTTTGATGTACTTTGTGATGACACTGAGTTTTTATTTTATGTATGTAGAGTGTTAGTATATTCTCCACAGGTATATTTAAGAAAGAAGGTATGTAGACAGGTGAAGATTTCTGTATGGAGAGGGTGACAGCAGTGACTGTATTTTCATTTTTGGTGAGTATAATCGAGTGAATTTACAGTAAGTTGTGCTTTGAATTATTATTATAGGGGATCCTAAGGATATGATGTAAAGTTGCATGAAGGAAAATATAATGACTTTGCTAAGGTATATGTACAGAGTATTTCATTGGCTAGAAACGTACTACTCAATGTGAAGGTAAGAAAAGAGCTAGAACATAAAGATATGATGCACTTTCTGTAATAGCTTTAACCATTGTGAGGTAATAGTAGAGCAAAGTGCTTGTGCTCATATTAAGTACAAAGGAATCATGGAAGTAAGTGAAAAGATGGGAAGAACTGATGAAAGCCAAGTAAAAGCTGCAGCACAAATGAAGCAACAGGACACCGAGGGCCATGCAACTCACACATTCCACTGGTCTTTAAAAACAACCACATACATAAATTAGTGTGCGTTTAAAAGTTGATATCCCACAATTCTATTGCAGTGGGCAGGGTTACATAATTATGTATGCAAATGCTATGTTAATCCGTGTGCAGATTTGTACCTATTTTTTATGGGCCTTTGTCCAGATTTTTGATGTTTCCAGGTTGAGAAGAATGAATGTGCACCTCATAAGTAAGGGCATTGCATCCAAGTCTAAGGATATTACAGCCCCAATGTACTTGACCCTCAGCAGACCACCAATAGAGTACTTTTGCATGTACCTTAACAGATATCTGCAGCAGCTGGAGAGACCACAGAGGTTTCTCACCGAGAAAATATAGGGCCTCCAAACCATGATGTATGTCGACAGAAAAAAAGCTCTGTCATTGTACTCTGTATCATATAGGCTGCTGACAGGAGACTTGTGTCTTGCCTACAGAGCAGTCTCTGACTCTCCCCTGATGGATATGCTTCACATCTGCAAATCTAATGACTCTAGGGATTTTAAACTAGCCTGTGACATTAACAGAATATGTTGGAGAGACAAATATGTCTCCCAGATACTGACGCTCCTCTGAAACAAACTTCCAATTCATGTGAAGCAGAGCTCCTCACTGACTCTATTCAAGTTTAACCTGGACAAATGGATGAGAAACCGCAAATTCACCCTGGGGGTGGCACCCATGTCCCTCATTGATAGGGGGAGCCTGGGTTGACCATAGACTAACTTTGAAAAGTATGTCCACTTAATAAGGACAATTGAGGCAATTGGGGATTAACACAGCTATGCTTGTAAGGGCTCTAGGGCCACTAGCCTAGTAACTTCCTGTGAACCCAGCAAAGTATACAGAGTATAGGCAGCCACTCATACAAGTTTTTACATTTTTGAGTGAGGAGTAGGTGTTAGTTCAGTGAGTGCTGTTCTCTGTGGGGTGTTTGCCAGTTTAATAACTGGCCAGTAGCAGGGCATCTGTCTTGCCTAAAGACGATGTGGGCAATCTTAATATGAATGTAGGCTAATAGATTAAGTAGCTCCAGCCAGTAAATGGAGTAACATGCAAGACAGTGATGTGTTCAATTAATGTGGTTTCTTGCAAACTTAATTTTTATTATAGCATTGTTCCACTTTGGCTAGCTAAGAGGACTGTAGTTAATCAAAACTGATGAGATAAGAGGATTGGGAATAGACAGGTCTGAGTTATGGTCTTGCGTGTTTGTTCTGATAGAAAATGATTGTGTTTATAAAAAACTCCTAGTTTATATTTAGTTTTGTGAACTGCTGCCTGAATCCTAATCTGCAGTCTATTATTTTTTAGAGTAGTTTTGTATTTTGCACTAGCTCAATTACATTATTTCTGATTAATAATAGTTTTAAGTCACAGTAGTTTCATTGCTGAGTTGGGAGTGAAAATACTACTTTGTTTTGTTTGTATTTAGGAGTAGTTGAGACTACTCTAGCCAATTTTCAGTTCTTCCAAAGGAATGTTGTTGGTCTTTTTGAAGTTGTTTGAAGAAGCAACAGTCTGCTAAAAAGATCACATGCTTTGGGAGAAAGGCTGCATTCATTTTCAGGTATAAGTATATTCTTTAAAATCTTTTTATTAACAGTTTTTAATAACACAATACACAATGATAACAGACAATGCACAACCAATACAATAAAAGTAATATAGACTTATATACAACATATAATTATTTACAGATATGCCTTATTATGTCCAACAAAATAAATAAGTTAACAGAGATTAAGCTAGAATGAGATAAAGTATTCCAATATTCAGTAAAGTATGTACTAAATCTTTTGGTGTATTTCAGGTATTTGTGGGCAAGTAAATGTTTGGTAGGAAGTTGTTTAAATCCATCCTAAGTGAGTAGAGGTCTATCCTTCCAGTTAAGGGTGATATAAAGTTTGACAAGGGTAAATAGTGTTATTAAGATACGAGTCTGACGTTTGGATAATCCTGTAGGAAGGATATGTAATATTGCGAATTTCCAGAACAAAGTCATTTTCTCATATCCCTTTTTTTTCCAATTGTACTGTGAGGGAGCACCAGAGTCTATAACAGCATTTGGAACTCTAAAAAATATGGAGCAGGTAAGTGCTGTAGTTATATGTATATTAAAGAATATGGATCCTAATATTGAACTTTGTGGCCCTCCTAATATTATTAACGGAGGAGCTTACAATTTGTCAGTCCAGTGCATACACCATAATTGTTGGCTAAGACAACTTTTAAACCAACTGATTGCACTGTTTTGAGGCAAAGGTTTCTAGAATTCAAGTAACAGTGTGTGATGAGAAACGGCATCAAATGCTTTGGTAGGTCTAAAAATTGGGATGCGATCATTTCACACTGATTTCATCTTTCATGAATATAGTTTATAAAAGATGGTAAATCTGTTTCCGTGTTATGGTGTGGCCTATATCCAAACAGTGTTGTGGATAGTAATTTGTTCTCCATTAGGTAAGCTGATCAAATGTAGATGGACACCTTTCTAAGTATTTTAGATAGAGGTTACATGATGGCTGTAGATGACTAACTGTAGATTAATACATTTTAAGTATTTTAGAAAGAGTGGACAGGATAGGTTTGCAGTTTGCCACTTCAAGAGATTTGCCACCTTTATATGAAGGAATAACTTTCCAAAGTTTAGAGACTATTGCTTCATAGAGAGAAACATTTATAATTATAGGTAATGGCTATACAGTGGCTTCTGCTCCTATTTTGAGATATTTTCCTCATGGTTGTCATCTACAAGTGAGGGGGCTTTAACTTTTTTGATTAACTTTTTTATCATGGTGGTATTCGTTCTGCTAAGTGAGCAAGTAGTAGTGGCACTGTTTATACTCCTTACTGCCTTGTTGGGTATACTGAGTTTATTAAGTGAGGTAGCAGCATATATGAAGTATGAATTTAAATCTGCATGGCGTGTTCTAGATTGTTTCATCTGTGAAAGAGGAGAGTTGCAGTTCAGCTGGTTGCATGTCTACGTTCGTTTTGTGTTATTAAAGCTTTTGGACAGAAGTTTTGGGAGTTCTTTTTGGCTGATCGCACTCCTTTATTGACTTATTTGGTTTCATTGAGTGCTATCCAGTGGTTCTTTTCTTTGGTTGCATGTATTTATCGGTGTTAGATTCACTGAGTGGGCTAGGGGAGCTAAAGCTCAGCCATTAAACCACTCACTTGTAACCTGCACCATTTTTGGTGGAACAGTGTTTTAAGCTGCTGGATTTTTCTCCTTCTTTTTGTTGTTTGCTAAACATTGAGGATCATTTCCTTGCCAGTTGATACTCATTTGGACTTTGAAACCATTAATTTAACTGTTTCCATGACTGCTTTTTGGTGTTGATATTCTCAAATAAAACATTGTTCATGTTAATGAAACTTTCTCCTCAAATATAATTCCTAGTGTCATTTTGAATTCCACTTGATTACTGATGTGAAAGCTTTGCTTACATGAACAAAGTAATACTACAAACATAGCACTATATAGCGGACTTCAGCCCACTTTCCTTATGTTACTACCACTCATCACTACTGGATTTTGATGCCACAAAGAAGTTAAATAGGGTAATAACTTATCAATCCAGGGAGGCTAGATCAAGGGGATCAAACTTTCAATGGTTTGAAGGGTAAGGAGACTGAGGAACCAGAGCTAAAGACAGAAACTGAAGTAGTAAAAGACAATCACAAATAAATGGAAAAAGGGAGGGAGGAGCAGGGATATGATGGATATAAGTGTGCATTCCTTCAAATGACTGGAAAGAAAATGCTGATCCAGTTATGTCAGGAGTTAAATAATTCTAGTTAAGTGAAATGCTTCCAAAGTGCTTTAAATGAGAAAAGGTGGTACTTCTGCCAAAGCCAGGGCAGCCACGATGCATGGGTAATTTTTATCATACTTCCTTGATCACCATAATAATTTCAGAAGCTTCTAGTGCATAAACTGGAAAATGAAGTGAACAAATTAGTCAGATGAAATCAAAGAGTTTATATTAAGAGCGCATTGAGTAAAGTGGCATTTAGACTGTTTCATAGAGGAGGAGCAAATAGAAGGCTTGAAGAATCCAAGGCCTGTGTCGTTGGACATTTGACATACATTTAATACTACAGTGAGTGTGTCTCATACTAGGAGAAATATGCATTTGGTGAAAAACTTAGTGGGCGAGTTAGAATTCTGTATAGAAACCCTAGCATCACTTTAGATATAAATAATGGATTCACAGAAGAGGATAATATGAAAGGAGGGACATGGCAGGACTATTCTTTCTCCCCAATATAGTTAATATTAGTTACAGAAATACTGGTGCAGAGGGTCACCACTTTCTTAGACAATGTATCAGGCTAGTGGGAAGTTTTTTTTTGTTTTTGTAATCTTTCAGTAGACCAGCCTGACACATATCCTTTCTTGTTTTACTCTCAGCAACTTTCAAGTTATCTGCAATGCCTTTTTTAGTTATGTTCATAATCTCAGAAGCACAACACTGCAATGCACCGAGTTGATTGTGAATGATGTTGGCTACACTGAGGCTGAAATGAATTCAAATCAAACTTTTCTATCCCACAAGACATACCATAAACCAAATTTTCATCATCTCTCACAAAAGACCTAGTCCTAAAAATGCTGTCAAAACCTAAAGTGCTGCATTAATAGGTCCTAACAATATCCCTGGATGCATTCTAAGTAGAATGAAGCGTGATTCAGCCACCTCCCCCAACAACACTGTTCAACCTCAGTCTCTATGTAGGTTTTGTACTGAAGTGAATGGAGAACAGCTACAGTCATCCCTCTTCATAAGGCAGGACCTTCCACAGACCCATATGCCTGGCCAGCTTCATATGCAAAAGCATGGAAAGATTTATCATGGCACTAATCACTAAGGACATAGGAGAGTCCAAAAACTGGACCCATCTCAATTTAGATTTGTCAAGGGCAGGTCATGCTTACTGCTCCTGGTGGACTTTTTTGAAAAGGTCATCAAAGTAATGGATTATGGCAAAATGGTACAAACCACGTACTTCGACCTGGCCAAGGTTTTTGACACAATTCTCAACTCATCCTTGGTAGAGAAGCTAAATAAACTGGGAATAAATCCCTACCTCACCCACTGGATTTCCAAATAGCCCTTCTCACAGGAGAACAAAATCTGAGAACTTAATACCACAGAAAGATCATTCATTGGTGGAGTTCCCTAGGGTTCAGTGCTAGGATGTGTCTTGTTTGACATCTACTTCTGTGAAGTAAAAGCCAGTACCAAAGGGCTCTGGCAGACTAAGTTTGCAGATGACTGCAAAATAGAAGCAGATACTGAATCCACAAATGACTTAGCCATCCTGCAGGAAGGTTTGACCCAAACAAAAATAATAGCTGGTGTCAGAATGTTGTACTGAATCTAAATGCCAAAAATGCATTATTATATCGACTGGGAAGTGGGTTATCCCAGGGAACAACCACATTGACAATAAACCGCTAAGAATTGAATGAGTTGTTTGGGATATTTGCCATACCAGTCAATCCATGAGTAAATTTGTGAACACCCATCCAGTCATCTAGTTTACATTTAAAGTAAGTAAGTCACATTTCTTAAAAAACAGAAAGTTCACAACAGTCAGGCCTCTTATGGCTTGGAAAGTGAGACAGAGAACTCCCCTCCACATTTCTGATTATGCAACATCAGCTCTGGACTGCTGTAGGCACACATGCATGTGTATTGTATGTGTGTGTGTGTGTGTGTGTGTGTGTGTGTGTGTGTGTGTGTGTGTGTGTGTGTGTGTGTGTGTGTGTGTGTGTGTGTGTGTGTGTAGATGTGTGGTTAAATGAATACCATTTCCCCAGTTGCACTGCTTCACACTAACAGCACACTATACCCTGGTCCCAAACTTTCCCCATTGTAAAGGAGAGATTGTGTAATATGTTTTGTGTTGTGCTTGTTTTACATGGTAGCATGCTTTTTTTATTTACTTGCCACAAGGAGTTTCCCCATGTCTTACTAGGTTGGTAATATAAGGTAGCTGTAAGGCTGGATGAAGATCTGGGTGTTAGTTTATCATTATTTGATTTTGAAATCCCTTCCCAAAACTGAGCTTTTCAATCAGTGGTCTGTATTTTGCATGTAAACTAGTAGTCTTGTTTAGCTAAATATGTTGGGATACTGAGTTTCAAAAACAAGTTTAAATGTAATTTGTAAGCTCCCAAAAGGAAATACTTTTTGTCTCTTCAGTTTATCATCATTCTTGTGACAGGAGATGATTTTCTGAGATCCTAACTATATCAGTAAAATGTTTAGGGGAAAACTTTTTCCAGTAAAGTTCCACTGGATTCTATTAAAAGTAACACAGAAGAGAGTTCTTAGGTTTACAAATACACTGTGTGCTTAAAATGCCAGCTTTTTACTTTATGGTGCCTTTGCTGGGTAGAATCCAGTGCTAATAACATTTGACAGAATGAGTGTCTGTCTAACAATGAATTTGAGTGTTGTAAAATTCCTAAGGAATACAGTTTACTGCTGCTACTTTGGTTACTCTTTTATGCTTTAATATTATTTTAATATGGAGCTTATAAATCAGGCTACATACATGGGAGGCAGACAGAGCATATGCTATCATGTGGAGAGTGACTATACTTTTTATTGAGGTCATCCAAAGTTTTCACTATATGCAGGGCAAAGGAGAGCAGGCTAAGGGGATGAATAGTGATTTTTGTTAGGATGCCTGTTAGGAGATAATTTGCTAATGTGGTATGAAGCAGGAGAATTATTACCTGGGGCCAACTGTTGAATAGTCTTGGATCTGTAAGTTGCAGTTTTGTTTTTGGAATTAAAATGCTGCTTCAAGATGTCATCACCACAGTCAAAGAGGAGCTCTAGCAGAGCTTGAAACTTCCCACATTTTGCTGTTGTATCATTCCATTCCACATCATCCTAGAATGTACATTGCATATTAAAAAATATAAAACTATGACTATGACTGTGGTGAACACATTTGAATTACAAAATACATGTCCCAGGATGGTCAAGGATGGTTAAGTGAAGGGGAACAGGGTGGTTAACAATCCTTCTGCCTGTTTAGTTGATAGCACAGTGTAGGCTTAATTGAAATTCATTAAAACCCGGACAGTACAGGACTACTTTTTGCATCAGATCAAAAACATGAATCCATCAAAGATCACAAACACCAAGATCATGCAATACTTCCAGCCATCAGGGAAGGCTCTGAAGAGGTACATAGATGTGTATGTACATCTGTACTGTGCAGTCACTATAGGCAACAAGAACTGTGTAAATGATGGTTAGATGATTTTCTAGTGCTTCCTTCAGACATAGTATTCATAGATCAAATGTGACAGTAATAAACCTGACATGCATTTACAACAGCAGTTAGAAATTCTACGTAGTAACTGTTACACATCACAATATACATTAACTCACTGATAGTGCAGGTAAACTAACTGATGCTGCTGGGTCTTGAATAGTACAGTAAACTCTGCAGTTGCAACACTTTTCTGGGATGTTTTACTCTGTTCTTACACGCTAAAGGGGAATATAGCACCTTTAAGAGGCAATGTTTCGCAGAAAGAACGTGTGTAGACATTCTGTATAACTAACATGTCTCAGTTCTATCAGATGTTTCCCAGAAACAAGCCAAGAGGGTGAGCAAAAAAAATCTGCAGTAACAAATAAGCAGTCATGCTGCAGAAAGGCTACACCCTGAACAGCCATCAAATGGTGTCCTTGTGTCTACATATACACCTAGGATTTGTCAATATTACACTGTTAAGTTATTTAAGCAGCAAGATAAAAAACATGCATTACTGATAGCTGAATATTCCATCAGTAACTGTGAAAAGTTGCCACCAACCATATTTGTTGAACATAAGTGCTATTTCAAGCCATCATAGAATGCTACTTACCCTGGACTGGTATACAGTGCCTCAGTTGATGCAGCATTCTGCTTGCCTTCTGTGCTGTCTGACACCCATTTTACAAAAAAAAAAAAAAAAAAAAACAGGTGCACTTGCAACAAATGGAGAAAAGAAGTGTAGAAAAGCAACACTTGCTTTTGATGCCCACTTTTTTAATAAACTGCATGGTACCGATCTTAAGGATGGTGGAGCAGGCCATGAAATCCATGCTTCCTGTTCTGAACATTTTAAGAAAGTTGTGATACATGGAGATAAAAGTGTTGTGGTTAGGTGCAGCAAAGGACTAGAAGAAAGGAGGAGGAAGAACTTTATCTTTCTAATTTCTATTGCAATAACCATAGTTTTATGTGGAACACCAAAGCTAGCTACGAAAACAAAATCGCCACTGAGTCTAAGGGCAACCACAAAGCATTCTATAGCTATGTCAAGAATCTCAATGGCAAAAACCAGATCTGCTCTGAATACAGCACAACGGCACGAAAAGTACAGGGCTAACTGATATTGCCAACGTCCTGGCAGATAGGTTCAGTGCTAACTTTAACCCCCTCTCACCCCCTAAAGGGTTCATATCTATACAGGAAGAATGCAGAGTCCCTGTAATCACATCTATGCAGGTAAAAGCTGCACTCTCTAAAACCAAAAACACAGCATCCATGGGACCGGACAACATCCCAGGCTGCGTTTTGCACAAACTTCAGAATGAACTTGCTACCCACCTAAGCACCATGTTTAATCATAGTCTCATGTCAGGCTTTGTGCCCTCTGAATGGCACACAGCAACAGTTATCCCACTCCACAAAAGGGGATCCACCAATGATCCTGTGAACTATCACCCTATTAGCCTGACGAGCCTCGTCTGCAAGGCAATGGACTGTATCATCATGGAACTCATAAACAAAGACATTGGTAACATCCAAACTTTGGACCCCACCCAGTTCAGGTTTGTGAAAGGCAGATCATGCCTTCTGACTTGATTGGCTTCTTTGAGGCAGTCACTAAAGCCATAGACGAGGGTAAGATGGTTCACACAGCCTATCTTGACCTCGCCAAGGCTTTCAACACCATCGCCCATTCTGGAATTATAGCTAAACAACAACAAACTTACAAAGTAGGAACTATGCCTGATGATGTAAGTGATCATATCTTAACTTACATTATAAGACATAAAAATGACATTCCTAACACCCCCACTTATAGGATCTCACGGTCCAATAAACACTTTAACCCTGTAATTTTCCAAAAAGAACTTAATGCCTGTGACTGGAACCCTGTAAAGTTTCTCCCACTTGAAGAGGCTGTTAAATATTTCAACTCTAAATTCTTAACAATCCTTGATGACCATGCACCTAAACTGTCTATTAGAATGAAGTCCAAATCAGCCCCCTGGTTGTCAAAAGACACAAGACAAAAGATATTACTTAGGAACTAAGCTTGGGCCAAGTGGAGAGCTACCAGAACTATCTCTGACCAACAAACCTTTAGACAGTTAAGAAATATTATAGAAAAAGCTATACTCACCAACAAAAAAGTACTATTGTAAACTTCAGGAAACCCACCATAATAATCCACAAAAATTCTGGTCAAGCATAAATAGACTCCTACACCCTGGGCACTCTAGTACACCATCCCCACTAGGAGCTGATAAAAATTCCTCCCAACAAACTGCAAATGCCTTCAATACCTTCTTCACAGACACCATACAATCCCTAGCTCATCAACTATTCACAGACAATGCTAGTCTCCCTATCTCTACGCATGATACTCTACCAACATTCCAACTTCAACCCATCTCTACCACTACCATCCAAACAATCATCCAAAAACGTAAGCCTTGTACCCCTTCTGCTGACCAGTTACCATCTCAATACTTGCAAATAGAAGCTAAATCGGTAGCCTATCCTATTACCATCCTTATAAATAGAACCATAAATGAGGGAATCATCCCTGACATCTGGAAAATCTCCCACATAATCCCTTTACATAAAGGTGGTAACTCTAATGATTATTACAACTACAGACCTATAGCCCTCTTATCACCCTTAGCAAAAGTAATGGAAAAATGCATTCACCATCAGCTAATAGACCACTTAACCCAACACAACATACTAGCTAACTGCCAACATGGCTTTAGGTCATTTCATAGTACCACCACTGCTCTCCTATCCTTCACCGACTCCATCAACAGAAACCGTAATTACAACATCCTCTCATCAGCACTCTTTATTGATCTGTCAAAAGCTTTTGACATGATAAACCATCCCCTACTTATAAAGGCCATTGAATCCCTTTCTCTAGACCCCAAGGCTATTCTCTGGTTCAAGTTCTACCTTAACAACAGACAACAAGCAGTTCTCTGGGATAATAAGCTATCCTCCCACCTGCCGGTCTCCCTTGGAGTCACTCAGGGCTCCATTTTAGGACCTCTCCTTTTCTCTTTATTCATCGATGAACTCCATGTAGCAATCCCGCAAGCCACCTGTATACAATATGCAGATGATTCTACGCTCATATGTTCTGCCACCTCTACAACTGAACTACATTCTCTAACCCAGAAAGTATTCAGCACAGTAGAGGCTTGGTTCTTAAAATGTTGCCTCCTTTTGAATGCCAAAAAGACCAAGCTCTTACTCTTTATGCCAAAGAGTAAGTCCCCCCTATAGATTTCTCAATCAAATCTAATAATGGCACCCTTATATCCCCAGGCTCTACCACCAAACTCTTAGGAATCACAATTGACAATAACCTTACTTTTGATAATCATATTAATAGCACCATTAAAACAGCAAACAGAAAACTGGGCTCCTTATATAGAATAAAACCCTTCTTAACTCCAACAGCCAGAATCACAATTGCCCACTCCCATTTAATCTCAACTCTTCTTTATGCTTCACCCATATATACTAACCTAAAAAAATGATCTTGTCAAACTAGCTAACCCCTATAATAATATAGCCAGATTTGCCACTGGGAACCCATTTAGAACTCACCGCTGTCAGAACCTACAGCAACTAGACTGGCTAGAACTAAAAAATATTTTGATACTATCCCAACTTACCATTGTTCATAGGATATTTTACCAACCAGACAACACCCCTATACTTTCTAACCTTATTACCCCCTATAAAAATCTCAACTCCTTACGCTCTTCTAGCAAACTCCTAGCTACCATAAGCAAGTCTAATAACTTGGCTTGTGATGCCTTGTTCTCCAACACTGCAGGAAAAAACTGGAACCTTCTGCCAACTGATCTAACTTTACTACCATCTTTTCCACTCTATAAACAAAGGCTTAAGAAACACCTTAAAACACACTGGCTATGCCCTTGTTGCAACCCTGTTTAATCTTCTGCTTTCACTACTGCTATCTCTTCATTGCCTCCTTTCACCAATCAATACTGCTTATCCCCCTGAAGTAGTTATTATCTCTAGTAAAGTATAATTACTTATGAATTTAATCTTGACTGTACTGTATATTACCTCAGATATCATACTGTAAAGTGACCTCCTATATTGTACATTTATTACAAATTAGTGTAATTTTCTTCTCATTAATAGCTATTACTTAGTATTTAACATCCTTTCTTTGTATAATTGTGCATGAGATATATTTGTGTGTTACTACTGGAGCTTTTCTCCCCGGGCCTCTGCTGAAAATGGAAATATATCCAGTTGTACTATCCCGGTAAACAAATGTGAAATAAATAAATAAATAAACGCACTAAACTAGGTATAAATTCCTACGTCACAAGATGAGTTGCCAACTGGCTCACTGAACCCACACTGTAAAAGTTGTAGACTTCAGATCTAACTTCAAACCAGTGACAAGTGGAGTACCACAGGGTTCAGTCCTGGGACCTCTCCTGTTTGGTATCTACTTCTCTGAAGTGCAGGCTAACACAGAAGGCCTCAGGCTAATGAAGTTCACAGATGACTGCAAATTAGGAGCCATAGTAGAGTCCCCAAATGATATGGACATCCTACAGAAGGGCCTCACTGAGACAGATGCCTGGTGTCAGAGGCATGGCCTCAAGCTCAGTGCCAAAAACTGCATTGTCATCTCCTTTGGTAAAAACTCTGTACCCATGAACTACCACATAAACGGCAGTCTACTTAACGCCGAATGTGTGATAAGAGACTTTGGGACCCAGGTGGACAGTAGTCCTTTGATAATCACATTGCCATAGTAGTCAGGAAATCCTTCTATGTGGCACAACTCATCACAAAATGGTTCTCATACAGGAAAAAAGAGGTCATTGTTCCCCTCTGCTCGGCACTCATTAGACCTATTATAGAGTACAACGCCCCATTTGAAATGTACCTCACAAGACATCTGCAGCAGCTGGAAAGGCCACAGAAGTACCTCACAAAGAGGATTACTGGCCTCAAACAGATGCCCTACACTGACTCTCTCAAAAAACTCCAGCTTTACTCTGTAGCATATCACTTACTCTGAGGAGATCTCTGCCAAGCATATAAAGCTATGTTAAACCCAGAGCTGTTGGACATGCTACACTTAAAGAAATTCCTCCGAGCTACATGCTCTAGGGACCTAAACCTTGTCACCACAATAAACAGAACATGATGGTGGGATAGATTCCTGTCCCAGAGACTTCCTATACTCTGAAACAAGCTACCCATCTATGTCAATCAAAGTTCCTCATTAGCACTCTTCAAGAAAAATCTTGATGAGTGGATGGGAAATAGGAAATACAGCCTGGGGATCACTTCTGTGGCTTTGCTCGACAGGGGAACATGAAATTAACTTTCTTGGGTGGCGTAAGCCAGGGAACCTTGTTGGCTAGACTTACTTAGGCCCTTGGGCCGATAGTCTAGTACCTACCTATGAACCTATGAACTCAAATATTCATCTTTGAGGATACAGGGATGATACTAGTTACCTGAATGATAAAATAGCAAAATGTGGGAACTTTCAAGCTTTGCTAGAGTTCTGCCTTGACAGTGGTGATGTTTTTCTGAAGCAGCACTTTGATTATGCAAATAATTTACAGATCTAATTCCAACCAGAATGAAATGATTTCTGTCACTGGATCCTGATTCAAAACAAAATAGTTCTAGACATCAAGAGGGCTGGTGGGTGGTACTGTGCGACGGTGGATGAAGTCTGTGATATAATCAGTAAGGGCTGCTGGGTTCTGCTCTTTGTTTTGTAGATGAGCACTTCATCGTGCATGAAGATTTTGTCACATACATCGACATCAGCAGTGATACTACAGGAGACAGAATGTGCAGCAAAATCTCGCTGCAGCTTGAAACCATGACAACACTCCTGTGATCTCCATCAGTATTACCTTTACCTTTTCTACTCTTTTTTTCTATTGCCACTAACAACTTCCTACTTGTTTCCTTATCATATTCTCTCTTTTGTGTTTCCTGTTTAATTCTATATTTTCTGTAGCCTCTATAGTTCTTCCCTTCCCTAATCTCAGTTCTTCTTTTGTAATCATTGCATCTTATTTTCACTTAGATTACTAAAGTCAACTTTAGTTTAATAATATTATTTTAGTATATTAGGTGTATCTAGTGTGTGTGAAAATAAGATTTTTTTTATTTCTTATTTTTGTGTTAACTATATCCATTGCATTGTATTAGTTTTTATATTATATGTATCAAGTGTTGTAATCTTTTTCTCCATTGCTCCGGTATATATTTAAAATGTATGCCTTGTTTTACTATGTATTCTATGTTGTGTTTCATGTGGAGATTTTCTCCTTGGTCCTCCCCTGAAAATGGGCTCTTCTTGGCCCAGGGGACTTTCCCGGTAAACAAATGCCAATAAATAAATAAATAAACAATGGCCGTGGAGCAACATAAGATAAGAAGACAGTGCTCTGATGGAGTTGGCTATAAGAGGGGGAAATGCAAAGGTGTGGGACCTAGGACTGAAATACAGTAGCTAACAAACTTGTGGTTTTGGTGTGGATCCTCTCAACTGAACAGACGTATAGCTGCAGCCTTTGAGAATTACCTGATTTGCAATATGATGGGAACAGCAGATGAAACTGTGCAATTCTTTGAATATTCTCTAATGAGGAAGGCTATACTAAAAAGAGATTGCACGTTGCAATGTCAGCAAAGCTAAAGTATGGAGTTTTTGTCACACCAGATACATTAAATCACATGACACCTTTTGAAGTATTTATTTTCTTGCACCAATTATCTTTGCCTTAGAACAAGTTCCTCTGTAGTGTAGTCAATTTGAAGACATTGCACAAGCAAATGGCACAGTAACAATATTACAAGTTTTGAATTTATGGCATGTTTTGTTATTACTGCAAAATGTCTTCATTATATGTAAGTCTTGAGCACTTCACTGAAAGGACCAGAAATGGATGTGGCAAAGGCCATGAATTATGGCAGCCTCTCATGAGCTCCCCTGAAAGATGTGTGAGAGACTATTGAATAACATCATGCTATGTGATAACACAGCAAAAGCAGAAGTTGTGCCAAGTAAACCCAGGACAGCAAGAAGGCAGATGTGCAGAACTAATGTGAAAGTTGAGAACCCTGAAATGTACTACTACAGGGCTGTGACCATTCCTTTTGCTGACCACCTAATTTCAGAAATTGATGACAGGTTTTCCCAGCTGTATCAGAAAGCTACACTTGCTCTACAGCCTATCCCAAAATAATGTTGCAGGAGCAGCATAACTTTAATATTAGATCATTGGACCTGAGCTGCTTCTAGGATGACCTGCCTTAGCCTGATATCTTGTAAGCAGAACTGCACACTTGGCACATCAAGTGGAGGCGTTCTGATGTGCTTCCAAACAACATTATCAAGTCCTTAAAAAGCTGTGGCCCATGTCTGTTTCCAAACATAACTATAGTGCTGATAATCTGCAGGACATTCCCCATCACAAGCTGTGAATGTGAAAGAGCAGTTATCAGACTGTGACTTATCAAAACATATGTTCAGCCATGACTGAAGAGAGACTGACTGGTTTGATGTTGATGTATCCACACAGTGACAGAATTCCAACAGCTGAGAACATTGCGCATGAATTTAGTGAGAGGTATCCAAGAAGAAATGAACTGCCTGACATTATGAATTGTGATGGGGAATATGACAGGGCATGGACCAGGGCTAACATGTGGTTGTTAAGTGCCTTAAAGTGTGACATAATTAGGTTCACAACTCAAAGTCTGCAGTCACTTTCAGTCCACCATTTATAAATGAAGACTTTGGTATGCAATGATTTTGGATCTATAGTATATAAATAATCACTCTGGTGTGCTCTGCCTTTGGGTCCACATGAGACTTTTGGTTTGCTAAAGCTTGGATCCACAGCTCAAAACAATGACTTTGGTGTGCAGTGACTTTTGGTCTACAGCTCACAGATGCGTGTAGTACACTGCAGCAAAACTGACTTCAGTTATGCCTAACTAGGGCCTCCTTTTCCTCTTGCATTCCATGTTTACCTTTACTTCTGTTTACCATTTTGTTTTGTTATACTACGAATAAAACTATTTACAGCATCTATCCATATTTTTATTCTTAATTAATGCAATAAGCTTATTATTTACTGCTTTTGTACAAATCAGTGTTCAACTTTTCTGAACACAACAGAAAGCGAGGGGTTAGGTTACATTACATACAGCAAATATTGTAAATGAGTAAACATATCTTATTCTTCCTCTTCCTGTAGTACATGATTTAATACCGTCTTCTCCAGCTAATTAATGACTGTACCCTCTAGATTAATCAAACGTTTCCTCTGCTTCATCTGATCATTTCATAACTTTCTGTCTCTCTCTTTCTTCATTTCTGAATCTGTACTTCTCTTTCATCTGACTCAAATTGATCTCCTGTAGGAACTTTCCTGTACAGGTATTACTGCATTTATATCAATACTTGATACTTTAAATGGTTTTGGATTGCTGGACAACAGAAAATTCAAGCATATGAAAAACAGTGTATATTTAATTTGTGTGCACTTGTATAGCCTTGTACTTTTGTTCCTTCTGCACCAGGTCATGGCAGAAAAGCTAGGAAAACAACCGTAAAGCATTTCTCCAAAGCCAACTTCACGCTTCTTAAGACAGAAGTAGCAAACTTCATGACACTCATGCAGATGGACAATAGAGGTACGACTGCTGAATCCTATACAAATGCACTTTATAAGTACTTACACGAGTGCAAGGATCGAGCACTCCCTAACAGAACCAAGATGCTATCCTCCAAAAAAAGGAAGCCAATCTGGTGGTCTTCTGCCATAAACAAACTCTACAAGAGAAGAAAGAAACTGTTGCAAAAAAGAGTAAAATCCCACGAGTGCAGGAACTCCCTGGTCAGCTTCAGTAAGAAGCTGAGATCCCTCATAAAATCCTCCAAAGCTAGTTATGAAAACAAAATTGCCACTGATTCTAAAGACAACCACAGAGCATTCTATAGCTATGTCAAGAATCTCAATGGCAACACTCAGATCTGCTCTGAGTTACAGCACAATGACACAATGACACTAAATATACAGAACCAAATGATATTGCCAACATCCTGGCAGATAGGTTCAGTGCTAACTTTACCCCCCTCTCACCTCCTAAAGAGCCCATCTTTATACCAGAAGAATGCAAAGTTCCTGTAATCACGGCTGCACAGGTACAAACCTCACTCTCCAAAGCCAAGAACACTGCATCCATGGGACCTGACAATATCTCAGGCTGCCTTCTACATGAACTACAGAATGAACTGGCACCCCACTTAAGGACCATGTTCAATCATAGCTTCACCTCAGGCTTTGTGCCCATTGAATGGCGCACCGTGATGGTTATCCCACTCCACAAAGGGGGGGGACACAACAGACCCCGGGAACTACCGCCCCATTAGCCTGACGAGCCTGGTCTGCAAGGCCATGGAATGTATCATAATGGAACTCATAAACAAAGACATTGGAGATCTCCAAACTCTGGACCCCACACAGTTCGGGTTAGTAAAAGACAGATCATGTCTCCTAAATCTTATAAACTTCTTTGAAGTAGTCACCAAAGCCATAGATGAGGGTAAGGTGGTTCACACAGCCTAGCTAGATCTCGCCAAGGCATTCAACACCATTCCCCACTCTGGAATTATAGATAAACTCACTAAACTAGGTATAAATCCCGATGTCACAAGATGGGTTGCCAACTGGCTTACTGACAGAACCCACACTGTGAAAGTAGCAGACTCCAAATCAGACTTCAGACCAGTGACAAGTGGAGTACCTCAGGGTTCAGTCCTGGGTCCTCTCCTGTTTGGTATCTACTTCTCTGAAGTACAGGCTAACACAAAAGGTCTTTGACTACCTTAATTCACAGATGACTGCAAACTAGGAGCCATAATAGAAACTCCTAATGATGTAGACATCCTACAAAAGGGCCTCACTGAGACAGATGCCTGGTGTCAAAGCCATGGTCTCAAGCTAAATGCCAAAAAGTGCATTGTCATCCCCTTTGGTAAAAAACTCTGTACCCATGAACTACCACATAGGCGGTAGTCTACTTAACACCAAAAGTGTGATGAGACCTTGGGACATAGGTGGACAGTAGTCTCTCCTTTGATAATCACATCACCACAGTGGTCAGGAAATCCTTCTACATGGCACACCTCATCAGAAAAGGTTTCTCATCCAGAAAAAATGAGGTAATTGTTCCCCTCTACTCATCACTCATTAGACCCATTATAGAGTACAACGCCCCTTTTGGTATGAACCTCACAAGACATCTACAACAACTGGAAAAGCCGCAAAAATACCTCACAAAGAGGATTACTGGCCTCAAACAGATGCCTTACGCAGACCGTCTCAAAAAATGACAGCTTTACTCCATCGCATATCACCTACTCAGAGGCGATCTCTGCCTAACATTCAAAGCTATGTCAAACCCAGAGCTGTTGGACATGCTCCACTTAAAGAAATCCCAATCCCTCCGAGCTACACACTCTAGGGACCTAAACCTTGTCACCACAATAAACAGAACATGCTGGAGGGATAGATTCCTGTCCCAGAGACTTCCTATACTCTGGAACAGACTACCTATCTATGTCAAACATAGCTCCTCATTAGCACTCTTCAAGAAAAATCTTGATGATTGGATAAATAATAGGAAATTCACCACGGGGATCACTTCTATGGTTCTGCTTGACAGGGGCACAGGAAAATAATTTTCTTGGGTGGCGAAAGCCAGGCTACCTTTTTGGCTAGGTTTGTATAGGCCCTAGGGCCAATAGCCTAGTACTTACCTATGAACCTATGAACCTATAAGGACCAGCCAACCCACCGAGTCATGAATAAATGAACAGAAGCCCCATCACATGACACATGTATTGCATTCAGTTTTCATTTTCATTATATAAAGTTTATTTATGCAATATAAAAGACTGCAACCCTGAAATTTATATAACTGATACAGCTTGCTGCTTTAGTCTAAGTCATAAACAGGTTTAAGAAAGAACAAATACAATTCAATAGTGTTAAATAACTGTGAGGTTTGTTTCTTACATTGTTTAGTCCTATGCAGAAATCTGTAGTTTTTTTTTTTTTTTTTTTTTTTGGACAAAATCCCAGAAGAGTCCTTTACTCAGTAACTTCAAAAATTAGTAAAATGTCTTAAGTTTCAAGACAGATCAAGACCAATTAACTGAAAGAGAAGAGATGCTGTTCAGATTTTTACAGTTTCCTGGACTCAGGAAAAGTCTTAGTGAGTAACAGTTTTGCCTTGCTGCAGTACATTGCATTTGCTTAACAAAAATACCAGATGGCTAGAGTGTGTGAGTTTGTGTACGTACATATATTTATATCTGTTGTATCTGTTTGGCTAACATGCTTTGATCGATAAGTGTGTGAGACTGACAATCCCTATCCTGAAGATTACACCCTTTCCCTGGGGACTGTCTCATCTCTAAGTTAGTATATATAATTAGCAGAGGGTGTGGGGTGGAGAGATACTTCTCTCCCTGTAAAAACATTTGATTTTTATTTTGCATGCTCTGAGGTTAGTTGTCGCAATATGTGCAGTAGCCTGTCAAATGTTACTGTGCCAAAACTTCATCCATTTGGCACAGAATACTACAGATATGTACATGTGTATAAGTGTGTGTGTGTGTGTGTGTGTGTGTGTGTGTGTGTGTGTGTGTGTGTGTGTGTGTGTGTGTGTGTGTGCGTGTGTGTGTATTTATATATACATATATGTATATATATATATATATATATATATATATATATATATATATTTTTTTTTTTTTTCAAAGAAACTATTCAGTACTCATGTTTACACCCACACCCATTTTAGCAAGCCAAAAATAATGTGGGGGTAAATAATGAGGGGGGCAAAGGCCCTAAAATAGTTACAGATTTTAAATACTCCTCTTATAAACTTAAAAAAAACTGATACAATAAAGGGTTTTGCATTAACATGCATTTTCTGAAGGTTATGCAATCTGAAACTCAAAGGGTTGTCATTATTTAGTGACTTCCAAACTCACTGATTTGCCAGAAAACCACAACTTTTTTGATGAACACAGAAAAAATAATCTGCAAAAATCTGGATATTAAGCAAAAATGTGGACAGTTAAGAGCTATCCCCCCCCCCACACACATGGACAAACATACACACACACACACACACACACACACACACACACACACACACACACACACACACACACACATACATATGAAACATTCTCCTAACTGGCAGTTTGAAGACTCACCAATCAACTCAATCATGTTTTTGGGCTGTGGGAGGAAACCAGAACTCCTGGCAAAACTCCTCATGGTCACAAAGGTGGGGCATGTGTGGGAGGTACCCCAGCCAAATTTAGATTGATTGAAAACTCCCATGGGGGAGAAACACTTCCTACTATGGTGAATACCATTTATATTTTAGCTGTAACTTTACTGGTGGATCTTTTAAAGAATGCATCTGAAAAGCATGCAAGTGAACAAAGATCAATCCACTGATAGCAGCAACACTGAAGGTATTTCATAAAATGTTCAGACTGTGGTAGTAATCTATATTAAGCAAACACAATATCAAATGTTGATAAAGCAGGATGTACAGAGCCAGATCCTCTGCATGAGGAGTGAGTAATGTTAGCAGATGGCATGTATGTGCCAGAATCTAAGAAGCCAACAGTTAGCACACATGCAGTAACAGTTCAAGAGGTTGCATTAAACAATGCCATTCATGCAGAAGTGGGCAGCCATTAGTATACCCTCAAGAAATGAATGGCACAGAGTTGGTGCTATGGTATATAGAAGGACTAAATGTAGCTGTAGAACAGAATGGAAAGGTGCAGTTGAAAGGCTTACACAGGGGAATGCAAGTTGCTATGAGTCTGCAGGTGAAGTGTATGTGACAGCAGAATGGAGTACAAAGGACAGAGGGCAGCATCTTACAGGGGAACACAAGATATGGTGACACCAAAAAAACACAAAGGAAACTGCCATCAGTGGAGAACTCTGCCATATAAAATGCAAAAGAGAATGGCACTGATGAAAATAAGCCATAACAAATTGTGGCAGGAAGCAGTGATAAAATAATGTGGAGTTAGGTTTAAAGACAGCTGTGGTGTGGGTCTACATTATTAGACCACCCTAGCTTGTCAGTGTGCACATCAACAGCAGTATGTACAGTACTGCCAAAGTTGTTAATAAAAGGCAATAGTTTTACACTAATGGGAGTGACAGTATGCTTGAAAACCACAAACTCAAACCATGTATAAACACAGCAAGGAATGCATTAATACATAGACTACAGTATGCCCTAACAGTCATCCCCTCTGCTTAGTCACAAAACCAGTAATGAAGAAAGGCCTTCAGTGCTGTCAGATGTTCTTGTGCAACAATGGACATAGAAAACAAATGTATTTATTATATTTAATGTCCATTTTGTGGAGTAATGTACTTATCCAAAAGGGGCATATTTTGTGCTTTTCTGCAAATATGAATCTAGAAAACATTCTATTTCTTTGTTTTATTTAATGTCCATTGACAAGATCAATGTCCTTATCTAAAGTGGCCTTATCTTAGACATAGCTTAGGTACATAGCATGTGTAGAAATATAGTGATAATGAACAAAAACATGATGTATAAGCAAAAGTATGAGTGATATGAACAGAAAACATTATTTATACGCATTTGTACAAACAAATGAGATAGTTAATTGTACACTCAATTTATTTTCTAGGTTGTAACTTTCTTTATGATATTGTTAGATTCATGCATAAAAGTGCTAACATTTGGAATAAACAAGTAGCTTCTCAGGTGAGAGATCCTAAATAAGGCAGATTAATGGAGCCTAATTGAGGTTACCTTAGAAGGAAAAACAAAAGCCAGAGGTGTGTGTGTGTGTGTGTGTGTGTGTGTGTGTGTGTTTGTGTGTGTGTGTGTGCGTGTGTGTGTGTGTGTGTGTGTGTGTGTGTGTGTGTGTGTGTGTGTGTGTGTGTGTGTGAGACCCAATATGAGACCCACTACAAGTCCCAGTTCACAGTCTGAACATCAAAGTCTAGGACATGGGACACTGCGCTGATATGTTTCATGAATGAACAGATCTATTAATTTAGCTTTGCAAGGTGTAAATACTGCTCTGTGTCTCCATGTATTTTGTAAAGGCTATGCGTCCAGATTCCTGCAATGATAGCTTATTGAGATGCATTGTTGCTACATTATTCAGTGTGATCAGGCAAACAGTTAAAACATTGCATCTTTCTGGAACTGTGCTTGGCTGACATTGCTAATTCTGTATCCAAAACAAGTCACTGGCTTTATTTCCATGGTCTGCTGATTTCACTTTTCTGAGGAAAAGGAATATTAAAATTGCATGTATCATCAGCCTTGTGAGATTTATTTCATACTTACTAATTTATTTTGTCAAGTTTATACTGTACAGATCAAATATGCTAAGTTTAGTAGTACATACACATTGTTTTAATTTTCTTTTCAAACAGAAAGTAGAGGCTAGAGTTTGTTTTTATTGGAATAAAGTAATGTTCCTGACCAACACTAAGCCTGCTGTTGCACATCTGCCTCCCTAAGAGTGTATAAAATAGTGCTGACATATTTTATGAGGAGGAGAATGTAGGAAGGGGCATATGCTATCTGAGGGATGTATTTTATTTTTGTTTTGCCAAAGTGTGGGTACTCTTTGGCATATGTAGGCATGGTTGAAAACATAGCTGACTTTGTTTGACTGACACCAGGCTTCCCAGAACACTGCTTCAGTTATATTATTAGTTATGCACCCATGGCAAATGAAAACTTGGCCATATTTGAGTTCCTGCTTCTTGCTTTATTTTATACTTCTGTCAGTATCACACATTATAGCTTATTGACTATTTTCCAGTTGCCATGGTTTTACAACTCTAATGCATTTGTATAGGAATTCCATGTAACCTTGGAATGAGTCCCTGATAAAGTAATCACTTCATTCTTTTATTTTTTAAAAGTTTCAGACATGTAGGCATTTCATTTCCATACCTGAAAAAGTAGTATCTAAGGCTTTATCTATATTACATAAGTTTTGATGTAATTTGCTGGATCTGGGACTTCTTCTTTGTCTTTTGGCTTTTCCCAGATAGGGGTCGCCACAGCGGAACTCCGGTCCGCTAATGACTGGCAGTTGTTTTTTTTATGGTGTTGAGTTGCCAGCCCGACACCCAACCTTCAACAAAGGTACGCCCATTCAACTTATGTCTTTCGAACGCCCACTTGACGAAATGCAGACTCCGCAAAGAAGGCACTCCCAACCCAAGCCAAGAATTGAACGGGAGAACCTTTTGTTGTGAGGCAACAATACTACCGCTGCACCACCGTGACTACCTTTCAGATTTCAGTACTTTTACATCAAGGATGAGATTGTGAGGTGGGGTAGTTAAGCTAACTGTATATGGCATAGATTTTCCTTCTTTTATTTCTTCCTTCCTTCTTTACATTTTTTCTTTCTTTGCAAGTAACTAGGTTATTGGAAACATCAATAAGAGAGCATTTAATATGTTGGATGTTTGCTCTTAATTCATATACTTATGTTAGCCCTCACATAGTGTCACAGCAGCAGTGGAATGAAAACAGATCATGACAAGATACTTTGGTTATTTATGATGACTCACTCCATTGCATGTTGGAGAGTACTCATTTCTAGTTCTACTTTTTCTTTATTGATAAACTTATTCCCAACTATAAGCAACTCAGTTTGCAAGCTGTTACATCACTGATTAAATAAAAATGTTTTCCTGGCAATACCCGACTTTGGTGGGATGAAAAGTCTTGGAACCTGGACAAAATGAATAAAAAAATAAAACTTATATCTTTCCTTAATTTTTTTGGTTAGTCTTTCACTTTGTGGGATATAATTATGTCAATCTATGTATTTCACAATATCATAAAAATAGATCCGAAGTGGTAACATTTTATTTAGTGCTCAGCTCTAATGACAGAAGTTTGCTGTAACTTTAGTTTTTTTCACAAACTATCTGCATGGCTTAAACCTGGCAAAGCTTGACAGTGTACAATCTTTATAACGTATTTATATTCAACTGAGACAAACGTGATGATGATTGGGTTGTGTTATAACTACATATTTATTTATTTGTAATTTTACTGACATAAAGCCATTCCATGTGGGAATTAAGATTCATGTTTACAGTGCTGAGGCAAAAATTTACATCTGTCAAGAAAACATAAATTTATAGCACCTGCCTAGAGGATCGATTTCACAACAGCTGTGTTAAAAGAAATATGTTTACTCTTCATTTTTTTGTACAACATGAGCATAAAATTTGGAAGAGGGTGGATGTATTTTATTTTGCTTGCACAATCAGTACCCAAACAGACACTGCATTAAATTATTTATTTAAAAGTTTGTTGCTGTGGATCCACAAAATGACAGGGTGATTGTAAATGCTTTGATAGAATACATTTATAAGAAGCAACAGTCTGGGTATTGTTTCTGGAATGCCTGGGTACTTTGCAGAGAATTATCTGATACAGTTTCAAAGTTGTCTCTAGGTCCTATATTAAGGATAAGATAAATGCCAGATAAACAACAGGACTTTGTGGGCCACTGGAACAATGCAAGCCATAATCACTTAAAGATTAAGTTGGCTTGATGTCAAATGCTTGTCACACCTTCATTAAACAGCAGCACTGAAAATGCAGAGAGTTCCATCTGTTTGTGCTCAGACTGGGCAGTGTATTAAAGACACAAAGCAAAAGCATAAAAGTGTACAGACAGACTCAAACCACATTGCATATTAAAACCATTTCAAAAAGTAATATAGTTCAATTTCAGATTTGTAAAATAAACTGTCAAAACCTACAAGAGTAATCTCTCCAAGCTACGGATGAAACATAATTCCTTGCCTACAGAGGTATTAAACTCATCAGTGGTAGACAGGTATGTTCTCTTTCTGACTCCTTTCAAACTCATTTCAATGGCTTAAGGCAGAATGATATGCCTGGCAGAAAGTTGCGGGCTTTTGTTACACAGTCTGTCCCTAAAACATGACTGCTATTAACTAGACATGTGATCTGGTCCTGAGGTATTTTTCAGCCATGGTCTAAAAGACACATATAAGAAACACATGCTGTATATGAATATTTATAATGATAATAATAATAATATAAATTATTTCTTTGACATTTGTTTACCAGAAACGTTCATCTGGGTCAAAAGTATTTGTTTTCAGTGGAGGCCGGGGAGAAAGAATATTTAATATTCTGTTTGATAGACTTCTAAGTTATTAACAACAGGTTTAATATTTCATTTGGAAGTCAAAGGCTGCTGTATTTTTGAGCTCAGTTTGAATCCTTGTGTGCTCTGGTAATATTGCTACTTTTATTGTTGTTAAGCTCAGTTTTAAGTCCTTCATGCAATAACAGGATTTATTTCTTTATTATTGCATACGCCGCAAGATCTAACCATTTAATTTGTATTTTGCTCCCCTTTTAGTTTAACCCAGAATCAGTTTTTTTTTTTTTTTTACAATTTTCCATATGTCATCACATGTATTTATCCTTGAACTTTAACAAAGCACAAACCATCTGTTACCTTCTTATTTTTACTGTTATTGGTAGTTTTGTTTCTGTATTTTTCTACCCTACTTTTCTATAATCTTTATTTTTGGGTATTACTACCCCTGGCTAGTCTGAAAACATTCCAAAGTAGATTATTACCTTACTCTGGTTAACAAATTTAATTAATGCAATTTGAAAACCAAGAAATTATATAAAAAATCCAACAGTTTTCATATTATAAATGTAAATTCAGCAGTGAATCTCAGTTCAGGCAGTAGTAACTCAAATGTAGCCACATTAAAATCGGCAATTTTTCCTATAACTCTGACAGTTATAGATAAAACATGGTCCTAATCATCTCCTCCACAGTTTATGGACTGTTCTAGCTTAACAATTACATGCCATAAACAACCTAATAACTTTCAAATGTTCACTCAGATATCATCTCAGCACAGTATTATTTTGCCCTAATGTGTCATCACTCATGAATCTCTACTCCCCTTATACTCTTAGTAATACTATTATCCGATATAATATATATCAAGTGTAAACTCAAACTCTCTCTTTCTTAATTATATGTTATCCTACCTTCTCCCACTTTTGGCTGCACTACTATTACTTTACCTACTTACTCTTTCATCTATAACATTCAGCTAAGTATTCTTGCTAAGCTCTCTATAATCTATGATATCCCATATACCCGTGTCATATGTTTAAGCAATAACCCACTCCTGGGTGTGGGTAATGCTGGATTTACCCACAGTTGGTGTGGTTTGGTCATGAGGGTAAACCCGAGTTTTGGGAAGTGGGTTATTGCTATTATACAATGACATTATTTAAGAAAAAAAATACTTACTTTTCTTAAATAATGGCATTGTATAATGCCTCCGTGCTGCCCTTCTGCAGCTGTCCGGTATCCTGGGGCAGTTCTGATGTACTGCGCATGCGTAAGAGTCATGTTCCCACACTTACACAGTACATCAGTGCTGTGTAGAGGTAGCAATGGAGAAAGGAATATCTCCGTTGCTTTTTTTGCAAAGATGCCTCCCTATGTTATAGGAGTTGAACTCATATAACATAGCGAGATATCTTAAAAAAAAGCAACAGAGATCTTCCTTTCTCAGTAGAAAGGAAGATCTCCGTTGCATTTTTTTAAGATATCTTTCTATATTATACGAGTTCTTCACCTCGTATAACAGCAAGATATCTTTAAAAAAAAGCAACGGAGATCTTTCTTTCTCCATTGATATCTCTCAAAAAAAAAAAAGATATACTAATGAAAAAAGTCCAGGTGACCGGACCTTTTTATGTTAGTATAGTCTTGAATTTACAATGGGCACGCTGGTTGGGCTGGCCAGTCAGCGTGCTTGTTTTTGCATATTTACGGATGGTCATTGTATAATTGTTAATACCCTCTACATCCACCTTATTCCTTTTACTTACCTACTCATACACTACCATGCATCATGTACCTCACTCTAATGCTTGTAAATACAATATACACCATGAATACCTTTGTACAACTGCTATATATCTTTCACTTTGTACAATGTACCTATTGCACATTTTAAATACCTATTGTACCTGCTACATATCTTCTAATTTGTATGATGTATCTGTCATTCAGTTTGCTTCATGTTATATTCCAGGTCTCCTCTGAAAATGGGCACTGACCAGTAGAAGTACCCCTGTCAACATATGTACATACATAAATAAATAAACAAATACATTTATAGTCATCTGCCAGATCTTTCAAATTTAATTTAAATGTAAACAGATTTCGCCCATTCCTGATATCAAATGGCAGGTTATTTCAGATAGCTTGTGCAACTTTACTAAACCCTATTTCCCTCAGTCTGTCTAATGTGCGTTACCTGAGGTTTACCGTCCGTTATTTTGTAGATCAGAAAGGGTAATGATAGACTATTGTCACCAGTGTTTTACTCTGTAAAAGATGATTTACAAAATGCACAAATCAAAAGAAAGAGTGTTTAATAGAATGCTTGTTCTGGCTGTTACAAGAAGCTATTTAATCCTTTTAGGGAAATTAAGTGATAAAGCAGAGGTTTGGATTAAATGAGTATTGTATAAGGAGTTTAAAGCCAGAAGTAAAAGAGCATATTCTATCTAGAAGTAAACATGTTCATCCAAATAACTTTACTAGCTGCAAATTTCAGGTAATGGGTAATCTTGTCACATTCTTTTATCTGATTCATACTTTATCTATCACACTGGGTGTATGAAGCTTAAAAGAAAGGCAGGTATTGAGCCACATGGCTAGATATTTTTAACTGGCAAATGCATTATTCGTATGACTTTTGGGTCTATGACCACCAGGGCATCTGTGTGCATTACATTTCCCTTAATACCAAACAACATAGTTGCAGAGATGTTGGGGTTAGGTATAAGCTTACAATTGTTGATCCATGAACAAACTTTGTTAAAGTCTTCCTAAATTCCTTTCTCAACTAATTTCACAGACTTAGCCTCTCAAGACCTAAATAAGACATTATCTAGAAGCTAAGCAGCTATAGTAACAGCTTATCAATGATTAAAAAAAAAAAAGGACAGGACCTGACAGTGATCTCTGAGAGACCCATACCTACAACCTTCTCAGATTTCAGCAAACCTCACCCAACATTACCTTGAATTTTCAGTCTTTCAGAGAGCAGGAAAAATGTTTTTTGGAACATTCTCCAAAAACATATTTCTTTAAAGCAGAAAGGTGTGGTTATCTAAGTAAAGTTTAAGATGGGCCTGAAGTTATTTGCTACTGATGGGCAGGGCACTTTTGGCAAGAGGATAATTGTTGCATTTTTCAAAAGGTATAGTACAATGCCTGATGTAATTAATATATTAGATATATAGACAAGTGACTGCATTTTTTGGAGCAGCCATTGTTATAAAATGAAGGGTACAGTTCACTGAAGGAGTAACTTCTTAACTTGTAACTTCTATAGTTACATACAGACAGATTTTACTGAAAAAACCCTATTAGAGACTGACATATTTGGTATCTCTGGTAGACTTTGTGCCATGGACGGGTGGGGGTTCGAAAATGCTAGCATAGTATCTACTATGCATTGGCCATCTGCCAAAAATGTTTATGTTGACCTACCCATAGGATCTTTTATCCCTAAGGAGTGCTGATTGTTTCTTCTTTAGAAGTTGAAAATCCTTCAATAAAGTATGGACCTTCTTTTTATTACAAGTTTTCATGTGCTATTCATTGTACTTAATGATGTTTTTGTGGTAATGCACAAACAGAGAGATTTGTCTTCCTTAAGCTTTATCATTCTTTCTGGAAAAAGCCTATCTAATATGTTTGTAACTATGGCAACAAAGATATTCAGGGTATAAATATTATTTTATGGAAAAACAGGATTGCAGTAAACTATAGACAGTTCAATCATGATATTCTTCATTAAACAGGAAATAGATGTACCTTTTAATGTATAAAGTTTAACGATGAATGAAGGAAAAAATTAAAAAGTATACACACACACACACACACACACACACATATATATATATATATATATATATATATATATATATATATATATATATATATATGTATACATACACTTTTTTTTTTTTTTTTGCAGGAGGGGCAGGTAGGTACCCTCTTATTTTTGCATACTAATTCCATGATTGCTCTGCTGCAATATAAAAGAAAAGCTCCAAAAGCTTTGACTCACAAACAGAAGCTGTAGCAGCTGTGATTGACTCAGTAAAGTGAACAGTGGCTGGCGAGATGCACATCAGGGAATACAAATTAATGAATTTGAACTTACCAGCTTTAAACTCATTGAAATGTACAACAAGCATGTACTAACTGTAGTAACTCCTGGTCCTGTATAAACTACAGATAAAGCAAACTGCTAAAAACATTGGCTTAGTGGCAAAGTACCCAACCAGGCTGCTAGCGGCCTAAGTTGGGAAACAGACTTGAGGA